>NC_080675.1:76923021-77226594 GCF_030445035.2 Dasypus novemcinctus
GGAGGACTAATGCCATCAAATAGAGGAAACTGTATCTCTCAAGAGAAAGGGTGGCTCCCAGGGCATTAGGGCAGTTGAGCAAGTCAAGCCCTCAACACTGTTGCAAGTATCTCTGAACATGGCTCCTCAAGAAATTAAGATTGACTGTCACTGTGGGCCCCAAGGGGAGGAGGAAATAGATATAGAATAGATGGAACCAAAGAAAATGTGAGGGCAAAAGAAGTGTTTCACAAGAGTACACAAGGATGGCTATAAAACATGTAATTACACCAAAAACATATAGGGGACGACAGACTAATAATGTAAACCATAATGTAAAACATAGGATAATTTAAAAATTTAGAAAACTCTATAGCCTAAAGTATAAACCACAATGTAAACACAAATGTTACCTTGTTTGAAAGCTATTGTCTCAATATCTGTACATCAGTTTCAGTAAATATGGTATGAATAAGTTAAAAGATTTTCGCTGTGGAAGGGAAAAGGTTTTATAATGGATATGTGGGAATACCGTATATTGTATATATGAATTATTGTGATCTAGGGCTCTTGTGTAGAGAAGTTCAATAATTAGGAAAAAAGAAAAAAAAAAGATAGGATGTAGAATGTTTCCAAATCAATATGTATTCTATATCTAACCTTTAAACTCATCGCTATATTCCATTTTACTAGTAAGGGAACCTGACATTATACTGGGCTTCACTTTTCAGGAAGTTTTGGATCACAGAGTGGTTCAATAATTGCAGTGGAGGAATACTGGTATGGGATGTTATTGAAGGGGACATATGGTTGACAGGGAGTTATACAGGGCATGTGTCCAGGGTGCATGGAAATGTTTGGATATACTCATAGTGAAAACAATTAAAAACAACAGCTGGGGGTGGGTACTGGGTTCCTGGCTGGAGAGGGCTCTGTCATGGTCCCTAGGGGAGAAGCAGCAGTCCCCCAGGTGCAAAGGCAAGGACCAGAAAGGAATGAGGGTCCAACAGTGAGCCCCTGATACTAATGACTATGCTTGTGAGCCTATACACCTGAAATAAGAACAAGGCCTAGAGCAGCACTGTGCCTGGGAGTTCCCTCCTGACAGCCTCCGTGTTACTCAAATGTGGTCAGTCTCAAAGCCAAACTCAGCATGTAAATGCAATGCCTTCCCTCCAGCATAGGACATGACACCCGGCGATGAGCCTCCCTGGCACCGAGGGATCACTACCAAGTACCAGCTGATGATGTAACTAGAAAACGACCTTGAATCAAAGGTTCAACATGGACCAGCAGAATATCCCTGTCTACATATAATAACAGGAGTTAAAAATGCTGTTTGACCTAATGTAAGGGGGAAATGGAAAGGACAAATGAGTTGATATGGCTATGAGTCTCTAAAAAAGAGTCTGGAGGTTGTCAGAAGGATTGCCCTTATGCACACCTGAGCAGAGTCTCAGAGACAGATAAAGTAGATACAACCCCAGGTATTAGTTCTGTTGAGGGCTAAAGAGACCCACAGGTTCTATGGTCATGGCAGATGGAGTTCACTGCCAAGTCAGTTGGCCCTTCTTTGGAGCTGGTGTTTCTGCGTGATGGAGCTGGACTCAGATGGGATCTCTTTCCACAAGCCTTTCATGCTACTTTACTGGAATTGTAGTTGGTACTAGGGTTTAAGATATATCTAGGGGATTTGAATCTCTGGACTAACAATATGATAGCCAGGCCCTAAGCCTCAACAGACTTCAGCTCCTACACTCTGATTTATTGGACTTACCCCACTCAGCTAACATGGAGTTGAAGAATGCCAACCACCACACCATAGAGCCTAGAGTGTCTACAACTGAAAGTAGGACAATTGCATCCAGTATCCATGTGGAATCTAAGCCCCCTCTTGACATAGATGTGGAATGGACACAACCAATCAAAGGTCCACAGAGAAAATGTGGCATTGGTGTGGGAAAAGTGGCCATGGTGGCTGCTGGGTGCGGGGAATGGGAGGAAGAGATGAGATGTGGAGGCGTTTTCGGGACTTGGAGTTGTCCTGGGTGGTGCTGCAGGGACAATTACCAGGCATTGTAGATCCTCCCATGGCCCACTGGATGGAACGTGGGAGAGTATGGGCTATGATGTGGACCATTGACCATGAGGTGCAGCGATGCCCAGAGATGTACTCACCAAATGCAATGGATGTGTCATGATGATGGGGGAGAGTGTTGCTGTGGGGGGAGTTGTGGGGTGGGGGCAGTGGGGGTGAATGGGGACCTCATATTTTTTTAATGTAATATTTTTTAAAAATGAATAAAATAAAATAAATTAAAAAAAAAAATATATATATATATATATATAAAAGAAACTGCAAAACTATTTTCCAGACTAACCGTGTATAAGTAATCTAGCTTTTCTGGATCCTCCCTAGCATTTGTGGGTGACACCATTTTTTATATATTAACTATCCCATAGTGATATTTCATTGTGTTTTAATGTGCTGTATTAGTCAGCCAAAGGGGTGCTGGTGCAAAGCACCAGAAATCTGTTGAATTTTATAAAGGATATTTATTTGGGGTAAAAGCTTACAGTTACAAGGCCCTAAAGAGTCCAACTCAAGTCTTACTAAAGTCAGCTGGCATACATTGAAGCAAGATGGCAGGTCTCTATTTCCTTCTTCCTCTTAAGGTTCCATGGTCCCAGCTTCTTCAGATCTCAGCTGTAGGCTGGCATAGGCTTCATCTCTTAGGGTTTCCTATCAGTCTTTCATAGGGCTCATTTCTTTCCAGGATTTCTCAGCTACTCTATTCTCTTCAGCTGCAAATTACCAGGCAAATGGCTTAGCTGTCTCCAGGGACCCAGGATCAAATGATAGCACTCTCTCCTCTTCCATGCGTCTTCTTGAATGAGTGTCAGTTTATATCAGCCCACAAGATAGTGAGGTCTCAATCTGAGTCATGCTCTTTTGTCATGGTCTAATCAAAGCCCTAATCTTAATGGATAATTTAATCAAGACATGTCAGCTGAATCTAATATATTTTTGGGATTCATAAATAATCTCAAACTGCCATATTTGCATTTCCCTAGTAGTTAAAGAAGTTTAACATATTTTCATGAGCTTATTGTCATTTTTATATACTATAGGGTAAAATACCTATTAAATTATTGTGATGTTTACTGTTGAGTTTTGAAAGTTCTTTATAATTCTAGTTATTAGTCCTTTGCTGGATATGTGATTTACAAGTATTTTTTCCTAGTCCGTAGCTTATCTTTCTATCCTTTTGCAAAGCAAAATTTTGATGTCATCCAATTTATCAATTTTTCCTTTCATGGATAGTTTTTTTTGGCATAAAATCTAAGAACACTTAGCCTAGCTCCAAACCCCAAATATTTTCTGCTATGTGTTTTTTAGTTTTAGAGTTTTATATTTTACTTTAATTCTGTGATGCATTTTGAGTTTACCTGTGTCAAAAATCAGTTTGGCATATTTGTGTAAGTTTATTTCTGGGCTTTCTATTGTGTTCCACTGATACATGTATCTATTCCTCTGCAAATAACACACAGTCTTGATTACTGCACCTAAAGAATAAGCCTGGAAATCAAGTAGACTGACTCCTCTGACTTTATTCTTCCTTTTCAAAATGGTTTGGCTATTCTAGTTATTTTGCCTTTCTATATAAGTTTTAATTCCTGTATGTTTTACCCCAGCCACATTGAGTGGCATACAGAGTAGGCAGAGATACAAACAAGAATGAAACTCAAATAAACCCAAATAAACAATCTTTTTGCTGTGATTTACAGCTATGTTCTTCACCAACTCTTTCTTTCATGGAAAATAGGATGAAACATTTCTCCCAGCACATAATATAGAGTTTCACCAATTCTGTGAGATAGTCCCCTGCTCATTCTATTCTTTCAGTTTCATGTTCATAAGTTTCATTGTCTACCTAATTCATCTTAACTCCTCAGTTTGATGCCTGAATCATTCTTTCAAGCTTTAATCAGCAGTTCCACCTATACCTGTGTTTCTCCTCCCCATCACCTCCTTTTTTGGCTTTCTGGTTTGATGGATTCTTTTTTATTGTAATTAGAAAAACTGTAGATTTACAAAAAAGTCATGCATAAAATAGAGTTTCCACATACTCCCTTATTATTAACATCTTGCATTAATGTGATATACTCATCACCATTCATGAAGGAGTATTTTATAATTGTACTATTAGTTATAATTGTGTTTACTATAGTCCATCCTCTATATTTATGTTGTACAATCCTATGTGATGGGCTCATTTATTTTTATTAGAGTAACATATATAAAACCTAAAAATTCCTCTTTTAACCATTCACATATTTAATTCAGTTCTGTTAATTATATTCACAATGTTGTGCTATTACCACCCACTACCACTAACAAAACCTTACAATCAACCCAAATAGAAACTCTGTACAAGTCAAGCATTCACTCCCCATTACCTACCCTCAACATGACCACTGATAACCTATACTCCAAATTCTGACTCTATGAGTTTGCTAATTCCAATTATTTCGTATCAGTGAGATCATACAGTATTTGTCCTTTTGTGTCTGACTTGTTTCACTCAACGTGATGTCTTCAAAGTTCATCCATGTTGTTACATATATCAGAACTTCATTCCTTTTTATGACTAAATAATATTTCATGGTATGTATGTATCATATATTGTTTATCCTTTCATCAGTTGGTGCACACCTGGGTTGCTTCCATCTTTTGGCAGTTGTGAATAATGTCATTATTAACATTGGTGTGCAAATATCTGTTCAAGACACTGCCTACAATTCTTTTGGAGATTTATCTAAGAGTGAAATTGCCATGTAATATGATAATTCTACACTTAACTTTCTGAGGAACTGCTAAACTGTCTTCTACAGTAGCTGTATCATTTTACATTACTACCAGCCATGAAAGAATTCCTATTTCTCCACATCCTCTCCAACACTTGTAATTTTCTGTTTTTTAATAGTAGCCTTTCTAGTGGGTATGAAATGGTATCTCATAGTGGATTTAATTTCCATTTGCCTAATAACAAATGATGTTCAGCATCTTCTCACTTGCTTTTTAACCTCACGATACCCCCTTTGGAGAAATATCTATTCAAAGCTTTTGGCCTTTTTTTAATAGGTTGTTTACATTTATATTACTGAATTACAGCCTTTTTTTATATTCTGGATATTAAACTCTTATCAGATATGTGTTTTCCAAATATTTTCTCCCATTGAGTAGGTTTTTTCAATTTTATTATAAAATCCTTTAATGCACAAAAGTTTTAATTTTAAGGAAGTCCATTTACCTACTTTTCTTTTGCTGCTGTTCCAGCATATAAAGTCTTATGAAGACATTGCCTAAAAGATCCTGAAGATACTCCCATACATTTTCTTCTCTGAGTTTTATAGTACTTGTAGTATTTTGATATTATTGATGAATTCCAAAAAGTAATTTTGGGTTATGTTTGTAAACTGGTCTTTTCTTCTGGGTATATTAGAGTATATTGGATTCAGAGGTTTTACTTTTACTTGATTAAATAATGACTAAGGCTTTTATTGGGTCACATCAGAAAGACGTTGCATCCCCGCCCCCTTGGTGGGTGGGGATGCACTGGAAAGAAGGGAGGCTGGAGTTTTGAGCCGCAGACCTGGGAAATAAGCACACAGAAGAGCTTGGTCCTGAGAAAGAGAGAAGGCCCTGGAAAGACTCAAGCCATTAGCCTAATAATTTGCAGCTGCAGAGACCAGAGAATGAGCAGCTGAACTTAGAGAGAGGCAAGCCTGGGAAGAGAGGAACCCAGGAAGCCTGAACCTATGCTGATGTCGGCAGCCATCTTGCTCCAACACATGGCAGTAGACTGTTGAGGGAAGTAACTTACCCTCTATGGCCTGGTAACTGTAAGCTTCTATCTCAAATAAATACCCTTTATAAAAGCCAACAGATTTCTGGTATTTTGTATCAGCACCCTTTGGCTAATATAGTAATAGTTCCTATATTTAGGTCTTTGATCCATTTTGAGTTCATATTTGTATATAGTGTAAGATAGGGGTCCGCTTGGTTATCCAAGTACCTCAGCACAATTTGTTGAAAAGACTATTCTTTCCAAATTGAGTGGACTTGTCATCCTTGTCAAAATTCAATTGGCCAACTGAAGTTGCTGAAGGCAGGGAGAGGGAAAGAGAAGTGTAATATGGGGGCATTTTCGGGACTTGGAGTTACCCTGAATGACATTGGAGGGACAAATGCAGGACATTATATATCCTGCCATAACCTACCAAATGACCTGGGAGAGAATGTAAACTACAATGTAAACTAGAATCCATGCTGTGTAGTAGTACTCCAAAATGTGTTTATCAATTGCAATGAATGTACCACACTAATGAAAGAAGTTGTTGATGTGGGAAAAGTGGGGGGTGTGGGGAGTGGGGCATATGGGAATCCCTTATATTTTTTATGTAATATTTGTGTGATCTATATATCTTTTAAAAATAAATTTAAAATATATTTTTAAAAAATCAGTTGGCCATAGATGTGAGGGTATATTTTTAAATTCTCAGTTTGACTCCATTTTGTCTCTAGGTCTATTCCTATTAAAGCACCATGATGTTTTGACCACTGAAACTTTGTAATAGGTTTTAAAGTTAGGAACTATGAGTCCTCCAACTTTATTCTTGTCTACGATGGTTTTCGATATTTGGGTTCCCTTGCCCTTCCAAAGAAATTTGATGATTGGCTTTTCCATTTCTCCAAAGAAGGCTTTGGGAATTTTGATTGCATTGAATCTGTAAATCATGTTGGGTAGAACTGACATCTTGGTGAAGTGTTTCTAGATAACTGATTCTTTCAGTTGCTGCTTTAAATGGGATTTTTTCTCTATTTCCTCCCCAGATTTCTTATGACAAGTATATAGAAACACTACTGATTTTTACATGTTGATCTTGTGTCCTCCACTTTGCTGAATTCATTTATTAGCTCTAGTAGCCTTGTTGTAGATTTTTCATAATTTTATATAGGATCATGTCATCTGTAAATAGTGAAAGTTTTACTTCTTCTTTTCCAATTTGGATGCCTTTTATTTTTTTTCCTTGCCTAATTATTCTGGCTAAAACATCCAGTACAATATTGAAGAACAGTAGTGACAGTGGACATCCTTGTCTTGTTCCATATCCTAGAGGGAAAGCTTTCAATCTTTCACCATTGAGTATGATGTTTGCAGTGGGTTTTTCATATATGCCCCTTATGTTGAAGAAGCCTATTCCTGTTTTTCTAAGTGTTTTTATCCAAAAATGATGCTGGATTTTTGTCTAATGACTTTTTTACATCAATTGAGAAGACTCTCTGTTTTTACCCTTCATTCATTAATGTGGTGTTCTATATTAATTGATTTTATATTGACCCACCCTTATTATACCTAGGATAAATCCCACTTGATCATGATGTAAATTCTTTTTTTTCCCCAAATTCCACTCAATTTATTCATTTTTTTAAAAAATATTACATTCAAAAAATATGAGGTCCCCATTCACCCCCATCACCACCACACCACCACTCCCCCCACAGTAACACTCTCCCCCATCATCATGACACATCCATTGCATCTGGTGAGTACATCTCTGGGCATCACTGCACCCCATGTCCTGTGATCCACACCATAGTCCACACTCTCCCACGTTCCATCCAGTGGGCCATAGGAGGACATACAATGTCTGGAAATTGTCCCTGGAGCACCACCCAGGACAACTCCAAGTCCCAAAAACGCCTCCACATCTCATCTCTTCCTCCCATTCCCCACACCCAGCAGCCACCATGGCCACTTTTTCCACACCAATGCCACATTTTCTCGATTATTAACCACAGTAGTTCATGAATAGGATATCATTAAGTCCACTCTAATCCTTACTGTATTCCTCCTTCCTGTGGACATTGGCTTGGTTGTGTCCATTCCACATCTATGTCAAGAGGGGACTTAGATTCCACATGGATACTGGATGCAATCCTCCTGCTTTCAGTTGTAGACATTCTAGGCTCTATGGTGTGGTGGTTGGCATTCTTCAACTCTATGTTAGCTGAGTGGGGTAAGTCCAATAAATCAGAGTGTAGGAGCTGAAGTCTGTTGAGGCTCAGGGCCTGGCTATCATATTGTCAGTCCAGAGATTCAAATCCCCTAGATGTATCTTAAACCCCAGTACCAACTACAATTCCAGTAAAGTAGCATGAAAGGCTTGTGGAAAGAGATCCCATCTGAGTCCAGCTCCATCACGCAGAAACACCAGCTCCAAAGAAGGGCCACCTGACATGGCAGTGAACTCCATCTGCCAAGACCATAGAACCTGTGGGTCCTTCTAGCCCTCAAAAGGACCAATACCTGGGGTTGTATCTACTTTATCTGTCTCTGAGACTCTGCTCAGGTGTGCATAAGGGCAATCCTTCTGACAACCTCCAGACTCTTTTTTAGAGACTCATAGCCATATCAACTCATTTGTCCTTTCCATTTCCCCCTTACATTAGGTCAAACAGCATTTTTAACTCCTGTTATTATATGTAGACAGGGATATTCTGCTGGTCCATGTTGAACCTTTGATTCAAGGTCGTTTTCTAGTTACATCATCAGCTGGTACTTGGTAGTGATCCCTCGGTGCCAGGGAGGCTCATCGCCGGGTGTCATGTCCTATGCTGGAGGGAAGGCATTGCATTTACATGCTGAGTTTGGCTTTGAGACTGACCACATTTGAGTAACACGGAGGCTGTCAGGAGGGAACTCCCAGGCACAGTGCTGCTCTAGGCCTTGTTCTTATTTCAGGTGTATAGGCTCACAAGCATAGTCATTAGTATCAGGGGCTCACTGTTGGACCCTCATTCCTTTCTGGTCCTTGCCGTTGCACCTAGGGGACTGCTGCTGCTCCCCTAGGGACCATGACAGAGCCCTCTCCAGCCAGGAACCCAGTACCCACCCCCAGCTGTTGTTTTTAATTGTTTTCACTATGAGTATATCCAAACATTTCCATGCACCCTGGACACATGCCCTGTATAACTCCCTGTCAACCATATGTCCCCTTCAATAACATCCCATACCAGTATTCCTCCACTGCCATTGTTGAAACACTCTGTGATCCAAAACTTCCTGAAAAGTGAAGCCCAGTATAATGTCAGGTTCCCTTACTAGTAAAATGGAATATAGCGATGAGTTTAAAGGTTAGATATAGAATACATATTGATTTGGAAACATTCTACATCCTATCTTTTTCTTTTCTTTTTTCCTAATTATTGATCTTCTCTTCACAAGAGCCCTAGATCGCAGTAATTCATCTATACAATATACAGTACTGAGGGAAGGGTCCGCAGGCAGGCAAAAATATGGCTGGCGCAAGTAGCTGAAACCAGGGTCTGAGGTTGATACGGGCCTCCCCTGCAGGCATCAAGTATGAGGTAGATAATCCGCCTCCTTGAAAGCCCACTCCAAAGTGCCAGCCACAGCGCCAGTGCCAGGCCCTTTGCTTCAGACTCTCTCCCTAGTAACAGCTTATGCGCACTAATCGCAATGCCACAACACATCCTCCAATAGCGTACACTCACGTTGCCTTACCCTCTATAAAAGTCTGATCACTTCCTTAATAAAGTGGACCTGCGCCATCAGCCAGTCTCCGTGAGCATCACTCGCGTCGGTCTTACCTGCTGCGAGGCCCTGCCTCAAGTATTCCCACATATCCATTATAAGACCTTTTCCCTTCCACAGCGATAATCTTTTAACTTATTCATACCATATTTACTGAAACTGATGTACAGATATTGAGACAATAGCTTTCATACAAGGTAACATTTGTGTTTACATTGTGGTTCATACTTTAGGCTATACAGTTTCCTAAGTTTTTTAGTTTTCCTATGTTTTACATTATGGTTTACATTATTAGTCTGTCGTCCCCTATATGTTTTTGGTGTAATATTACATGTTTTATAGCCATCCTTGTGTACTCTTGTGAAACACTTCTTTTGCCCTCACATTTACTTTGGTTCCATCTATTCAATATCTATTTCTCCCTCCCCTTGGGGCCCACAGTGACAGTCAATCTTCATTTCTTGAGGAGCCATGTTCAGCGATACTTGCAACAGTGTTGAAGGCTTGACTTGCTCAACTGCCCTAATGCCCTGGGAGCCACCCTGTCTCTTGAGAGATACAGTTTCCTCTATTTGATGGTATTAGTCCTCCCCAGGATGTGGGTCTACCTTCACTCTCATTATATGGGTCTCTATCCAATGGTATAACCCTCTCTGGCAAAATGAGCATTCAGATATTCCCTAGGAGTCTGTCCTGCATCAGATTATCCCCTTTGAGTATCTTAGACAGGTAACTTTCCTAATTATATTTTGAAAAGGTTTTAATAGATAAATGAGACTTCCTCAAAATTAAAGCCTTCTGCACCTCAAAGGAGTTTGTCAAGAAAGTAAAAAGGGAACCTACACAATGGGAGAAAATATTTGGCAACCATATATCCAATAAGAGACTTATAACTTGCATATATAAAGAACTCCTGTATCTTGAAAATAAAAAGATAAACAACCCATTTAAAAAATGGGAAAAAGATTTAAACAGACATTTCTCCAAAGAAGAAATACAAATGGCTAAAAAGCACATGAAAAAATGCTCCAAATCTTTGGCTATCAGGGAAATGCAAATCAAAACTACAGTGAGATACCATCTTACTCCCATTAAGATTGGCAGCTATGAAAAATACAGAAGAATACAAATGCTGGAGAGGATGTGAAGAAATGGGAACACTCATCCACTGCTGGTGGGAATGCAGAAGGATCCAACCATTCTGGAGGACAGTTTGGTGGTTTCTCAAAAAACTAACCATAGATTTGCCATATGACCCAGCAATACCACTGCTGGGTATATACCCAGCAGAACTGAAAACAAGGACACAAACCGATATATGCACACCAATTTTCATAGCAGCATTGTTCACTATCGCCAAAAGTTGGAATCAACCCAAATGCCCATCAACAGATGAGTGGATCAATAAAATGTGGTATATACATACAATGAAATACTACTCGGCTTTAAGAACAAATACACTACAAACACACGTGATAACATGGATGAATCTTGAGAACCTTATGTTGAGTGAAGCAACCCAGGCATTGAAGGACAAATACTACACGACCTCAATGATATGAAATAAGCAAGCTGCCTCAGAGAGCTAGAGACTGGATGATAGGCTTACAGGAAATCGGGGGGTAGAGGAAGGATGTAAGCTGACATCTACATGGGCGAAATCTATGATAAGCTGGCAGTAAGTATGTGCACAAGGAAGAGATAAAATGGGGGCATAGGGTTACCTTTGGGTGGGGCTTTGTGGGTTTGAGGGGGGCTAGGGATGGGCGGATGGGTAATATTGCCCAAGAAATTGGGGGGAGGGAGGGGCAACATACGAACATAGGAGATTGTCAGGTATTGGTTGAAAGTAAGATGTAAATTCTTTTAATGTGCTGTTGGATTCAATTAGCCTGTATTTTATTGAAGGTAAATCTCTGTTCATAAGAGAAATCAGCCTGTAATTTTCTTTGTTTGGCTTTGATATTAGAGAGATATTGGCCTGATAGAATGCACTGGGTAGTGTTCCTTCCTGTTAAATATTTTGAAAGAGTTTAAGCCGGATTAGTATTAATTCACCTGTGAAGCCATCTGGTCCAGGGCTTTTTCCTTTTGGGGAGGTTTTTGATTACTGATTCAATCTCCTTACTTGTAATTGGTCTACTGAGATCAATTTCTTCTGGCATCAGTGTAGGTTATTTATGTCTTTCTATGAATATGTCCATTTCATTTAGGTTATCTAATTTTTGGCATACAGTTTATCATACTATACTCTTATGAATATTTTTATTTCAATGGGGTCAGTAGTAATATCTCCCTCTCATTTCTGATTTAATTTATTTGTATCTTCTCTCTTTTGTTCTTTGTCAGTCTTGCTAAAGGTTTATCAATTATATTGATCTTTTCAAATATTTCACTTTTGGTTTTTTGAATGTTTTCAATGTTTTTTGTTCTCTATTTTATTATTTCTGTTCCAATCTTTTGCTATTTCCTTCCTCATGTTTGCTGTTCCTTTTCTAGTTCCTTCAAGTGTGCAGGTAGGTCTTTGATTTTAACTTTCATCTTTTTTATTATTTCTTCTTTTTTAATGTAAGTATTTTGGGCTATGAATTTCCCTCTCAGTACTGCTTTTACTACATCCCATAAGTTTTGATATGTTGTGATCTCATTTTCATTCATACCAAAATATTTACTGATTTCCCTTCTGACTACTGCTTTGACCCAATGATTGTTGAAAATTGTTATTTAACTTCCATATATTTGTGGATTTTTCAGTTCTCTGCCTGCTATTGATTTCCAACTTTGTTCCATTGTTGTCAGAGAAGAAGTTTGTATAATTTCAAACTTTTATTTTTTGAAACTTGTTTTGTGACCCAAAAAGTGGTCTATCCTGAAGAATGATCCATGTGCAATTGAGAAGAATATATATCCCACTCTTTTGAAGTGTAATGTTCTGCACATGTCTATTGGGTCTTTTTCATTTATTGTATTATTCAAGTTCTCTGTTTCCCTTTGATCTTGTGTTTAGATGATCTATGTATTGATGAGAATGGTGTATTGAAGTCCCCAACTAAGATTGTAGAAGTTTCTATTTCTCCCTTCAGTTTTTCAAATATTTGCCTCATGTACTTTGGAACACATGGTTAGGTGCATAAATACTTATGGTTGTTATATCTTCTTGGTGTTATATCTTCTTTTATTAACATATAATGTCTTTCTTTGTCCCTTGGAACAGCTTTTGACTAAAAGCCTATTTTGTCTCATATTATTATAGCTATCCCAGGTTTCTTCTGGTTACTATTTGCATGGATTATCTTTTTCCATTCTTTTACTTTCATCTTGTGTCTTCAGGTCCTCCTTGAGTCTGCTGTAACTAGCATGGAGGTAGACTATGCTTTTTATTCATACTTCCCATCTTTTAAAACATTCACAGATAAACAGAAACTGAAAGAATTTGTATCTTTGGAGTTTAATCCTTTGATCTTCGGCATAATTACTATGAAGGCTGTCTTTACTATAGCCATTTTGTCCTTTGGTTTGTATATTTCTTATATCTCTCATGTCTCCTTTTCTTTTACTGCAGGCTACGTTTCTATATGGTTGATCTTTTGTAATGTATTTAACAGATCCCTTTCTCACTTTTGTTTCTGTATATTTTCTTTATGGATTTATGCTGTATTTTTTAAATACATTATTATTTATGTTTAAAAGACACTTAGATTACATAAAATGTTACATAAAAAAATATAAGGGATTCCCATATGCCCCACTTCCCCACACCTCCCACTTTTCCCCACATTAAGAACTTCTTTCATTAGTGTGGTACATTCAATGCAAATGATGAACACATTTTGGAGCACTGCCACTAAGCATGGATTATAGTTTACATTGTAGTTTACACTCTCACCCACTCAATTATGTAGGTTATGGTTATATATAATGACCCATATCTGTCACTGCAGTGTCACTCAGGACAGCTTTAAGTCCTGAAAATGCCCCCATATTACATCTTTTTGTCCCTCTCCCTGACTTTAGCACCTCAAGTGGCCACTGTCTCCACATCAATCAAATAATTTCAGGTGGCAGACTTGGCCCAGTGGTTAGGGCATCGTCTACCACATGGGAGATCCGCGGTTCAAAACCCAGGCCTCCTTGACCCATGTGGAGCTGGCCCATGTGCAGTGCTGATGCACGCAAGGAGTGCCCTGCCACGCAGGGGTGTCCCCCTCGTAGGGGAGCCCCATGCGCAAGGAGTGCACCCCGTAAGGAGAGCCACCCAGCACAAAAAGAAATGCAGCCTGCCCAGGAATGGCGCCACACACACACAGAGCTGACACAACAAGATAACGCAACAAAAAGAAACACAGATTCCTATGCCACTGACAACAACAGAAGCGGACAAAGAAGATGCAGCAAATAGACACAGAGAACAGACAACCAGGTAGGGGGAGAAGGGGAGAGAAATAAATAAAAATAAATAAATCTTTTTAAAATATCATATAATTTCTTCCATTGCTAGAATCACAATAAGTCTACAGTAGAATACCAGTAAGTCCATTCTAGTCCATATTTTATTCCCCAATCCTGAGGATTCTGGGATGGTAATTGAGAGGGGAATTCAGTCCCATAGAGCTAATGGATAGGCCTCTCTTGCTTGCAGTTGTAGACTTTCTCAGTTTCTTGGTGTGGTGGTTGTCCATCCTTACCTCCTTGTTAGTTGTCCTGGGTGAGTCCAATCAAATGGAGAATAGGTGTTGCAACCCCACTGAGGCTCAGGGCCCAGCTGGCACATGGGATTCAAGTCTCTTGGAAGCACACCTACCAACTCCAGTACCAATTAAATGTTCAAATAAAAGGGACAGAAAAGGCATGTGTAGAGAAGTTATATCTGTCAACACTTGGGAGCACAAGCTCCAAAGTAGGGACCACTGGCAAGGAACCAAACTCTGGAGCTATCTGCCATGGCCGTAGAACCTGGGTGTCTCCAGAGCCCTCAGGAGCCCCACTACTTGGGATAGTATCTACTTTGGCAGTCTGTGAGATCCTGCTGTACATTTTTAAAATATTTTCTATGTGGTTACCCCAGGATTTGTATTATGCAACCTACACTTAGAAGCTACTTAATTTGAAAAGATACCAACTTAACTTTAATAGTATACATGTTCTCTTCTTCCATATCCCATTTTCCCTCTTTATGTTGTTTTTTGTCCCATATTCCTCTTTATATTTTGTGTGTCCATTATCAGGAAATATGACTATGACTTATTCAATTGTAACTCTTATAGAAATTAAAGGTTAGAGTTATATATTCAAGATACAGTGCCATTGGGTTTTGCATTTACCCATTTAGTTATGTTTACTGAAAACCTTCACTTTTTCACACTGCTCCAAGTCACTCTCCTGTCTTTTCTTTTCATCCTGAAGTGCTCCATTTAGTAATTCTTGTGGGGCAAATATTTGGGTGACAAACTGTCTCAGTTCTGTTTATCTTTGAATGTTTTAAACTCTCCCTCATTTCTGAAGTAGTTTTTCCAGATAAAAAATTGGCGGCTGACATTTTTCTACTTCTGTACCTTAAATATGTCATATGACTGCCTTCTTGCCTTAATGGTTTCTAATGAGAAATTAGCACTTAGTTGCATTGAGGATCACTTTTATGTGACAGATTGTTTTTCCTTGCTGCTTTCAGAATTCTCTTTATCTTTGGCACTTGAAATTCTGATTAGTACATGTCTTGGATTAGATCTATTTGGCTTTATTCTGTTTGGAGTACATTGCATTTCTTGGGCATGTATATTTATGTTTTTCATAAGAGTTGTTAAATTGTGGAATTTTTCCTAAAATATTCTTTCTGCCCTTTTTCCCTTCTCTTCTCTTTCTGGGATTTCCCATGTGCCTGTTAGTGTGCTCATGCTGTCACACAAGTTCTGTACACACTGCTCACTTTTTCCTATTCTTTTCTCTATCTGTTCTTCTGACTGTATGATTTTTATTGTCTTGTCTTCTAGTTCACTGGTTCTTCTGCCTGTTAAAATCTGCTGTGGTATACCTCTAGTGTATTTTTAATCTCCATAATTGTGCCTATAATCCCTATAATTTCTATGTATCTTTTAAAATGTTCTATTTCTTTTTGTTCACACATTTTTTTCTTAATATCCTTTAGCTCTTGTTATAATCAGACAGAGGGGTGCGGATGCAAAGTACCAGGAATCTGTTGCTTTTATAATGGATATTTATTTGGGGTAAAAGCTTAGAGTTACAAGGCCCCAAAGAGTCCAACTCAAGGAACCATAAGAGGTACTTCCTCACTCAAAATCTGTTGCCACATGTTGAAGCAAGATGGTGGGTATGTCTGTGAGGGTTCAGTCTTCCTCTTCTCTCTTAAGGTTCCATAGGTCCAGTTTCTTCTGATCTCAGCCATAGGCTGAAGGGCTCATTTCTTTCTGGGCTCAGCTGCTCTATTCTCCTCACAAAATCAGCTGTAACTTTCAGGTGAATGTCTTACCTCTCTTCCTAGGATCTCTGCCGTGTCTATGGAGCCGTCTCTCTTCCTCTATGTATCTTCTCTATGTATCTACTTTTCTGTGTTCTTGATTGAGCATCCATTTATATAATCCACCAAGGGGGCAGGGACTCAACTCTGAGTCACTCTACTGATATCGTCAAATCAAAGCCCTAATCATAACATGATTTAATCAAAGACGTCTCAGCTAAATCTAATACAATCAAAGGGTATCACATCCAGAGGAACAGACCAGTTTACAAACATAATCAAATATCTGTTTTTGGAATTCATAATTAATATCAAACTGCTACAGCTCTATATTCAGCATTGTTTATTTCTAACCATATATTCCACCATCTCCTTGTATTGATTTAGGACATTTGTTCAAACTTCTTTGATTAGTTGTTCCAAAGTCTGTGTTTCCTCTGAAGTTTTTTATTTCTTCCCTTGACTGAGCTATAGGTTCATTTTTCTTGGTATAGCTTATAATTTTTGGCTGATGTTTAGGCATATAATTATTCTACTTTATCTGATATTAATATACCTGATTTCCCTTGATTAATATTTGCATGATATATCTTTTTCTATCCTTTTTACTTCAACCTATCTATATTGTTATATTTAAAGTGAATTTTTTTTTGGATAATATGTGGTTGAGTCATGTTCTTTAATCCACTATGTCAAGCTCTGTCTTTTAATTGTTCTTTATTTTATTTTTTTAATTATTTTTTAAAGTTAATAGATCACAAAACATTACATTAAAAAACATAAAAGATTCCCATATTCCTCACTTCCCACACTTCCACCCCCATCATGTTTTTCAATTGTATTTTTGAAGATACATAGATTACAAAAAATGTTATATTAGAAAATATAAGAGGTTCCCATATATCCCCCACCACCATCCTACTCCTCCCACATCAACAACCTCTTTCATTTATTCACTTTATTGTTCCCCATTTATACCACAATTGTCCTAAATCTTTCCTATGTATATATTTACAACCACAACAGTGTGATAATTTTTGCTACAACACACATAATTTAGAAAATGCAAAAGTAGGAAAGCTTATTGTATGTACCAATATTTTTGCTTTACGTGTTCATTCTCCCTTCTTGTTATTTAAAAAAAAAATTGTTTATCATTTTATTTTTGTTTAAAGAACTTCTTCTGGCCATTCTTTTAGAGTAGGTCTGTTGGTGACAAATTCTCATAGTAATTTCATCTGACAATGTCCTGATTTCCCTTCATTCCTTAAGGACATTTTCTATGGATATAGGATTCCAGGTTTATGGTTGTTTTCCAGCAGCATTTGAAAAATGTTGTGGCACTTCCTTCTGATCTCTGTGGTTTTGATGAAAAACCTATTGCCATTCAAATTATTTTTCCCCTTTAAGTAACATGTCATTTCTCTTTTTGCTGCTTTCAAAATTTTTCTTTTTCTTAACTTTTCATAAGTTTGACTATTATGTGTCTTGATGTCTACTTTTTTTCAGGCTTTTTTTTTTTTCCTGTTTGGAGTCTATTCACTTCCCTGGGTTTATACCTTTTGCCAAATTTGGGAAGTTGTGTTTGGAGTTCACTCATCTTCCCAGATTTATGCCTTTGGCCAAATTTGGGGAGTTTTCAGCCATTATTTCTTTGAGCCATTTTTCAGTCTTTCCCCCTCTTTTTCTTCTCCTGGGTCTCCAATGACACAAATGTTAGATCTTTTGTTATATCCACCAGTCAATTTTCTCTCTGTTGTTCAGTTTGAGTAACTTCTGTTGTTCTGTCTTCAGGTTCACTGACTCTTTCATGTCTCTACTTTTGAGCCCATCCACTAAGGTTTTAATTTCTGTTATTGTATTTTTAATTCTAAAATGTCCATTTGCCTCTTTTTATGTATTCTATTTCTTTACTAACACTTTTTATTTCATTGCAGAATCTTTCTATTTTTTTTATTTGTTTCAAGCATGTTCATAATTGCTTAATGAGCATTTTTTGTGTGTTGCTTTAAAATTTGTCAGATAATTCTCATATCTCTGTCATCTCAGTGTTGGCATCTTTTTATTGTCTTTTTTCATTTAGATTGGGATTATCCTGGTTCTTAGTATGATGAATGATTTTCACTTGAAACTTGGCAATTTTGAATATTATGCTATAGGACTCTGTATCTTATTTAAATCTTCTGTTTCAACTGACATCCTCTAAAACCACTGACAAGGGAAGGGGTAGTGCTGTCTCTTCACTTCCTGATGAGCATAGAATGTCCAACTTTTCCACTCAGTCTACATTTCTTCTCCACTCAATCTACATTGATTTTGAATCATGAAGGGGTGGAAAGTCTCTTTGCTACTGCTGGGTAGGTTGGAAATTCTGGCTTGCTGCTAGGCATCCACTGATACCTCCATCACTGGGAAAGGTAGGGATCCCTGATTACTGTGCCCCACAAGGCCTCTACTAACACTAAGGGGGTGACCTCAAAATTACAGTGGGTGATGATGAAGTATTGACCCTCCACTGGGCCTCCTCTGACACTACTAGAGATGGAGGAAGGGTGCTCTTTATTGTTGGCTGAGGGTGGAAGTCCAGGATCCCCATGTGGTCTCCACTGATACTAAAGAGAAGAAGGCTCAATATTGCCATATTAAGATGCATATCTCAGCTCCATGCTCAGCTTTCTCTGACAAATCCAACAGGAAAGTTAGGGCACCTCATTAGAGTCTGGTAAGGGTAGAAGTCTAAGCTCTCCTTTCAGTCTTTGCTGGTGTGGGTAAAGGTGGGGCCACTGTTTTGTCTGTGGTATTTGGCTCTAGAGTATAGCATTTAATGTCTAAAAGTTTATTGCCATGATACATTGCCCCTTGCCTGGTCCTTTTGCTAGAGAGAGGAGGCTTTTGTTGAGCATTTTTTTCTTTACCTGTTGGCATTTTCAGATTACCATTTTCTTCAGCTCCAAGTTTAGGAAACATGAAGCAAAAATAAAACCCATAGAACTTACCACCATGCCATTTTTTGGGACCTGAGGTTTCTAGCCAGTGTGACTTCTCTTCATCTTTCAGGGTTTTCTTATACTCGTATTTTTTAAAAGATTTATTTTTTATTTATTTCTCTCCCCTTCCCTGCCCACCCCCCAGTTGTCTGCTCTCTGTGTCCATTTGCTGTGTGTTCTTCTGTGTCCACTCACATTCTTGTCAGCAACACCAGGAATCTGTGTCTCTTTTTGTTGCATCGTCTTACTGTGTCAGCTCTGCATGTGTGTGGCACCACTCCTGGGCAGGCTGTGCTTTTCTCATATGGGGTAAACTCCTTGAGTGTGAGGCTCCCTTATGAAGGGCACACCCCTGGATGGCATGGCATTCCTTGTGTGCCTCAGCACTGCACGTGAGCCAGCTCACCACATGGGTCAGGAGGCCCTGGGCTTGAACCCTGGACCTCCTATGTGGTAGGTGGATGCTCTATCAGTTGAGCCAAATCCACTTCCCTTCTTATACTCTTATTGCCAAGGTTTTATTGCATTTAGTGGAAAGAACAGGCAAAAGTACTTCTCCATCTTCCTCAGAAGTGGAAGTCTCACAAATAATTATTTTTCCTTTAATTTTTTTAATTGTTTTTTTTTTAAAGATAAATATATCACACAAAAAGTCACAAATAACTTTTCAGAAACTACCATTTACTAAGCTTTGGTGTATTATCAAAGAAGTGTATCCATAATTACATAAAAAGGCTATGTAAATAATCTTTCATTTTCTAATGACATATTTGTGTGAGACTAGATTTTTTTCATATATTTCAACCAAAACAACCTATCACAAAATTGAATGCAGAAGCAGAACTGAGCATTCCAGCTGTCTCTTGTTAAGCCAATCATTTAAAAGACTTGCAAAAAAAAATCCTAATTTTCTCACTAAATATTTTGTTCCAAAAATATAGTTTTCAGATAATATGGTATTTATGTTAACATACATCACTTTACTACTGCTATTTTAATTAATAAGTATTTTGTTTTAATTGCTAATATAGTAAATGTCAATAGATATAACCCACATAAACCAAAGTTCCCTGAGTTCCTCAGTCATTTTTAAGACTGTACAGGAGAACTTAGACTGAAAGTTTGTGAAGCTCAGTGGTAGAGAAAAATTAATATTAAAGGAAGTTCTTACTTCCTCTCCCAAGAGTAGCATCTGTGGTTTGTGAGCACGGTATCCAGTTCCTTGTGTCAATTCAGGTAATCTCTCTGGTGTTGCTGGAGGAGCAGTGACATATTCTTGATGGTCACCCAAAACAGGAATTCCATGCAATATTCTACAATGTGATAAAAAACAACAAACTTGTTTTTAAATCATTGATAAAGCATTCTTCTGCTGAATTAAATTAATGTTTGATATCAGTGCTAACCAGAGATTGTGTAGAAGTCAGATAATCCAAAATGGGAAATAATCCAAAAATAATTTATGTTTGGTTCTGAAGGCATTGTAGTTGTAACTTTTATGTGCTTTTGTTCTATTCCATTGGAATAGTAAATTATCCCTATGAAAGCCCATTTGGAAAGAGGCAAAAAGTTCTCCATCTGCTGATCACTAATCTGCTCCCAACAGCTAGCTCACAGAAAACAGTTTTTCTTAGACTTAGACTTAGACAGAATTGCCATCTCACATTAAGGTTTTCTCTTTTGGATTCATATCTTGCTGACTGAACAAAACCTGATTTAGCATTAAATTGTCCCTTCTAGGCTGCAAGCTACAAATACATATGAATATAAACAGAAGATATAAAATATATCCCCTAAAAAAGCCTTAAGGCAAATAAATAATGGCATAAATCAAAATTTAAAGATAAATGTGTCATTAATGTTTCACATATAGACTGCATGCAAATACATTAGTTTTGCATTGCAACACTTTGTAAAAGAGATATAAAATGAATATTAAGTGGGCCTAAACCAAATATAGCTTTATTAATTTCACATGGGAATATTTAGAGACAAAATTCCATCCAGTTTTTTTTTTATATATCATTATATGAACAATCATACTTTAGGAGCCATCAAATATGAAGACTAAGCATACACAAACCCAACTGAGGTTCATTACTGTATTAGCCAAAGGTGTGCTGATGCCAAGTACCAGAAATCTGTTGGATTTTATATTTTATTTATTTGGGGTAAAAGCTTACAGTTACAAGGCCCTAAAAAGTCCAGCTCAAGGCACCATAGGAGGTATTTTCTCACCAAAGTCTGTTGCCACATGTTGAAGCAAGATGGCAGGTGATGTCTGCCTGTCTCCTTCATTCTTCCTCTTCAGGCTCTGTGGGCCCAGCATCTTCCCATATGAGCTATAGGCTGGCTTAAGGCTCAGATGTTCTGTTTCCTTCAGCTGCAAACTATCAGGCAAATGGCTCATCTCTCTTCCCAGGGCCAGAGCATCCTCTTCCATGTCCATGGAGCTCCCTTCCTCTGTGTATCTCTTCTTGGCTGAGTGTCCATTTATACAGCCCACCAAGCAGGCAGGGACTTAAACTGAGTTATACTCTACTGACATGTAAATCCTAATCTTAACATAATTTAATCTCAGCTGATTCTAATACAATCAAAGGGTGTCACTCCCAGAGGAACAGACCAGTTTACAAACATAATCTTTTTGGAATTCATAAATAATCTCAAACTGCCACAGTTACAAAAAAGTATGCTGAAATTCATAGATTCTGGCATACTAGATCTGAAGAATTAGACCCACCAACAGCTTTGGTGGAGAAGATAGGGCTTTCCCAAAAGTATAATCATGAAATAAGGCTCACCTCACCTAGTCAAATATCTGAATTCAACGAAAAGTAAAGTTCAATGATCAATGTGGTGAATATAACAGACTTCCAATCAATACTCTTTCCATCCTTCTTCTAATATGATTTCCTGAACAGCAGAGGATGTAGAATTAAAAGCACTCCTGCAGCCCAGGTTCTTGATGTGACTTAAAATCCACTGCTCAGATGTACTCACATACTCTTTGGAAGGCAGAAGTTGCTGATGTTTCTTTTGGCAAGCACATGCATGGCAACTTTCCATTTTTCTGTAGCAGTGTTGAAGTTACTTCTTCTGTGGGTTGACATTATTTTCTGAAGTTTGCCAGATATATATATAGCTTTTATCAGAGGAATTGTAGGTTTACACAAAAAAAAATTATGTAGAAAGTACACAGTTCCCATATACCCTACACACACACAGAGTTTTCCCTATTATTAAAATTTGCATTTGTGTGGTACTTTTGTTACAATTGATAAAACAATAATATTTCAATTATATGACTAAATGATGTAGTCCATAATTTACATTAGGGTTCACTGTTTGTACTGTAGTGCCCTATGGTTTTTAAAGTTTTTATTCTAGTAATGTATTTACAACCTGAAATTTCCCATTTTAGTCACAGTCAAATATACAATATAGTGCTATTAATTACTTTCACAGTGTTGTGTTACCTTAACATGATCCTCTACTAAAACATTTCCATTACTACTGTGGTAATTTGAGGCTTTTATGGACCCCAGAAAAGGTCATATCCTTAGAGCTAATTCATTCCTGTGGGTGTGAAATTATTGTAGGTGAGAACTTTTGATTAGATTATCTCAGTTATGGGCCTTTTGGTTAGATTACTTCAGTGAGGCATGACAAAGTATGGGTCTAATCCTCTTAACTGGTGTCCTTTATAAACAGGATGAATACAGAGAGACAGAAGGACACAGAGGCCCAGAAATGAACCCACAGAAGCTGAAAGAGAAAGCCACAGATGGACCAGCCAGAAACTGAAAGCAATGGAGCCCAGAGCAGAAGGCAGAGACAAGCAGACTCTGCCATGTGCCTTCCCATGTGACAGAAGAGTCCAGGAGCACATACAGCTGGTCTTCAGGAAGAGTGTTACCTGATGAGGCCTTGATTTGGACACTCTTCTCAACCTTGAAATTGTAAACTTGCAAGACAATAAACCCCATTGTAAAAGTCAACCCATTTCTGGTACATTGCTTTCAGCAACTTTTAGTAAACACAACCACAACAGAAACTCTGTACCAGTTATCTATTAAATTCCCATTCCTTACCCTTATGCCAGCTCCTGATAAAACTTCTGACTCATAAATTTGCATATCTTAATGATTTCATATAAGTGAGATCATACAATATTTTCCTTTTCTGCATGGTTTATTTCACTCAACATGATGTCTTCAGGTTCATCCATGTGATCACATGTATCAGAACTTCACTTTTTTTTCTGGCCAAATAATATCCTTTTTTGTGTATGTAACACATTTTGCTTATCCATTCATCTGTTGATGGACACTTAGGTTGCTTCCACATTTTGGCAACTTTGAATAACGCTGTTATGAAGATGAGGGGTAAATATCTGTTTAAGTCTCTGTGTATTAGTCAGCCAAAGGGGTGCTAATGCAAAGTACCAGAAATTTGTTGACTTTTATAAAGGGTATTTCTTTAGGGTAAAAGCTTACAGTTACAAGGTCCTAAGAAGTCCAACTCAAGGTACCATGAGAGGTACTTCCTCACCCAAAGTCTGTTGCCACATGTTGAAGCAAGATGAGGGGTGATGTCTGCGAGGGCTCAGCCTTCCTCCTTCCTTTTCAGGCTCTGTGGGCCCAGCTTCTTCCAACCTCAGCTGTAAACTAGAGGGATTGTCTCTCTTCCTGGGCTCAGCTGCTCTGTTCTCTTCACAAGGTCAACTTTAAACTAGTAGATGAATGTCTCATCTAGGGCTCCAGCTGTGTCTTTTTCTATGCTCTGCTGTGTATCTGCTTCTGTGTGAGAGTCTGTTTTATCAACCCAACAAGGGGGCTGGGACTCGGTGCTGAGTCACTCTCTAATGACGTGGTTGAATCAAAGCCCTAATCTTACTCAGACATCTGGCTTAATTTAATCAGATGTCTCAGCTGAATCTAAAACAATCAAAGGGTCATCACAACCAGAGGAACAGACCAATTTACAAACATAATCCATATCTCTTTCTGGAATTCATAAATAATATCAAACTGCCACACCCTGCTTTCAATTTGTTCAGGTATATTCCTAGAAGTGGGATTGCTAGGTCATATGGTAATTTCATACTGACTTTCTGAAGAACAGCCAAACTGTTTTCGACAGAGACTACTCCATTTTAGATTACCACCAACAATGAATGAGTGTTTTTATTTCACCATATACTCTCCAACACTGGCTGTTTTCCTTTTGTTTTTTTATGAGTAGCCAGTCTAGTGAGTATGAAATAGTATCACATTGTCATTTTGATTTTGAATTTCTTAATGGTTAATAATGTTGAGGATATTTACAGTGTTTGTTGGCCATTTGTATACATCTTTAGAGAAATGATTATTCAAGTCTTTTCCCCACTTTTGATGGGTTGTCTTTTTGTTGCTAACCTCTAAGATTTCTTTACATATTCTGAATAGTTAACCTTAATCAGATATGTGGTTTCCAAATAGTTTCTCCTGTTCTGTAAGCTGCTTTTTTACTTTCATTGAAAGTCCTTTGATGTACAGAAGTTTTCAATTTTGATGAAGTCTCATTTATCTATTTTGTTGCTGTTGTTGCTTGAGCATTTGGTGTAAAGTCTAAGAAACCATTGCCACACACAAGGTCCTCAAAATGTTTCCCTATGTATCTTCTAGTTTTGATTCTTATATTTTCAGGTCTTTGATCCATTTTGAGTTAATTTTTATATATGGTGTGAGTTAGGGTTATACCTTCATTCTTCGACATACAGATATCCATTTTTCCAGCACCATTTATTAAAGACACTACTCTTTCCCCATTCAGTGGACTTGGTAACCTTGTCAAAAATCAAGTTGCCGTGAATGTGAGGGTTTATTTCTGAACTCTCAATTTGATTCCATTGGTCTATATGTCTTTCCTTGGGCCAGTACCACCTGTTTTCATTACTATAGCATTATAGTAAGTTTAATATGTGGAAAGTGAGAGTCCTCCAGGTTTTTTTTATTCTTTTTCAAGATGTCATTGGCTATTTATCCTTCCATATAAATTTGATAATTGATTTTTCCATTCAACAAAGAAGGCTGTTGAAATTTCTATTGGGATTGCATTGAATCTGTTAGTCACTTGGGATAGGATTCACATCTTAACAATATTTAGTCTCCCGATACATGAATGCAGAATTTTCTTACATAATTTAGGCCTCTTTAATCTCTTTTAGAAATGTTTTATAGTTTTCCATTTCTAAGTCCTTTACATCCTTAGTTAAATTTATTCCTATATATTTGACCATTTTAGTTGCTATTGTAAGCAGATTCGTCTTTTTTAAATAGCTCTCCAGATTGTTCATTACTAGAGTATAGAATATAGAAACACTACTGATTTTTGCATGTTTATCTTGTATCCTGCCACTTTGATGAATTTGTTCATTAGCTCTAATAACTTTGTTGTGCACTTTTCAGGAATTTCTGTATAAATGACCATGTCACTGCAATTAGGGAAAGTTATACTTCTTCCTTCCCTATCTGGATGCCTTTTATTTCTTTTTCTTGCATAAATGCTGAGTCTAGAACTTTCAGTACAATGTTGAATGATAGTGGTGACAATAGGCTTCTTTGTCTTGTTCCTCATCTTGAGGGAAAGTGTTCAGTCTTTCAATGTTGTGTATGTATTAGCTGTAGGTATTTCATATATGCCCTTTAACATATTGAGGAAGTTTCCTTATATTCCTAATTTTTGAGGGTCTTAATCAGGACGGTGTTAGATTTTGTCAAAGGGTTTTTTCCAACTGAGATGGTGGTGTGGGTTTTTTTTCCTTTGTTCTATTAATGTATTAAATTACTTGATTTTCTTATGCTGAACTACCCTTGCATATCCAGGGTAAATCTCCCTTTATCATGTTGTGTAATTCTTTTTTTTTTTTTTTTAAGATTTATTTATTTATTTAATTTCCCCCCCTCCCCTGGTTGTCTGTTCTTGGTGTCTGTTTGCTGCGTCTTGTTTCTTTGTCCGCTTCTGTTGTCATCAGCGGCACGGGAAGTGTGGGCGGCACCATTCCTGGGCAGGCTGCACTTTCTTTTCACGCTGGGCGGCTTTCCTCACGGGCGCACTCCTTGCGCGTGGGGCTCCCCCACGCGGGGGACACCCTTGCATGGCAGGGCACTCCTTGCGCGCATCAGCGCTGCGCATGGCCAGCTCCACACGGGTCAAGGAGGCCCGGGGTTTGAACCGCGGACCTCCCATATGGTAGACGGACGCCCTAACCACTGGGCCAAAGTCCGTTTCCCTGTGTAATTCTTTTAATGTGCTGATGAACTTGGTTTGCTAGTATTTTGTTTAGGATTTTTACATCTATATTCATGAGGGATATTGGTCTGTAATTTTCTTTTCTTGTGGTATCTTTATCTGGATTTGGTATTAGGGTGATGATGGCCTCATAGAATGAGTTAGGGAGTGTTTCCTCCTCTACAATTTTTTGAGGAAAGCTTTAGCAGTTTTGGTGTTAATTCTGGGAATGTTTGAAAATTTTATGATTACTGATTCAAACTCTTTCCTTATTATTGGTCTGTTGAGACTTTCTACTTCTTGAGTCAGTCAGTGCATGTAGTTGTGTTTCTAGGAATTTGTCTATTTCATTAGATTTTCTAATTTTTTGGCATACAATTCATTCATAGTATCCCCTTATAATCCTTTTTATTTATGTATGTTTGGTAGTGATGTTATCCCTTTCATTCCTGATTAGAGCTATTTATATCTTCTCTGTTTTCTTTGTCAGTGTAGCTAAAGGTTTGTCAATTTATTGATCTTCTCAAAGAATTGACTTTTGATATCATTGATTCTCTATTTTGCTTATTCCCTATTTCATTTGTTTCTGTTCTGATCTTTGTTTTTTTCCTTCCTTCTGTTCTTTTTGGGTTTAGTTTGCTATTCTTTACTAGTTCCTCTAGTATGAAGTTTTTTTGTGTGTGTGATTTTAATGATTTTAATGATTTTAATGTTTCACTATAAATTTCACTCTCAGCACTGCCTTCGCTGTATCCCATAAGTTTTGGTATATTGTGTTTTCCTTTTCATTGGCCTCAAAATATTTCCTAATTTTCCTTGTGATTTCTTCTTTGACCCACTGGTTGTTTAATGTGTGTTGTTTAATTTCCACATATTCAAGAATTTTCCAGTTATCCCTCTCTTCTTGATTTCTAGTTTCATTCCACTGTGGTTAGAGAAGATACATTGCATGATTTCAATATGTTTGAATTTATTGAGATTTGTTTTGTGACCTAAGACATGGTCTAGCCTGAAGGATGACCTGCATGCACTCACTAGAAAAGAATGTGTATTGTGCTACTGCTGGGTAAAGTGTTAGGTCTAATGGTGGTTTATAGTATTGACCTAGTCTTTTATTATTAGCTTCTTCCTAGATGTTCTATCCTTTATTGAAAGTGGCATGTTGAAGTTTCCTATTATTAATGAATAACTGCCTATTTCTCCCTTCAAATCTTCAATATTTGCTTCATATATTCTGGAGCTCTGCCATATATATGCAAATATGTTTTTATTTGCTATGTCTTCCTGTAGAAGACCCCTCTACCAGTATATAGTATCTTTTTTTATCCCTTGTAGCAGTTTTATACATAAACTCTATTTTATCGCATATTAATATAACCACCACAGTTTTCTTATTGTTACAATTTTCATGGAATTTTTTCCATTCTTTCACTTTCAACATACTTGTGTCTTTGAATGTGAGTCTCCTGTAAACAGCATAGAGTTGGGTCATGCTACTTTATCCATTCTGCCAATCTCTGCCATTTGAATGAAATTTTAATCCATTTACATTTAAAGTAACTACTTACAAAGCAAGAGTTTTGTATTAGTAAGGGTTCTTTAGGGAAGCAGAACCAACAGGAGATATCTGTAAATGGTATGAGATTTTTTTAATTCTCTCACACAAACACAGGGATGCATGAGTCCAAATTCCACAGGTAGGCTGCAAACCAGGGGCCCCAATGAAGGTCTTTGATAAGTTCCCAGGAGATGCTGGCTATCCAAAGTGGAGCTGGAAAGTCCCTCTAAATGCTGAAACCACTTCCCCTTTTAAGGCCTTCAACTGATTGGATAAGACATCACTCACTGATGATGGCAATCTCTTTGATTGATTGTAGATGTAATCAGTCATCTATGCAATCAACTCACAATGACAAAGTCTGAGAAATGTTCTTGTATTACAATGTCCAGTGCTTGCTTGACCAAACAACTGGGAACCATTACCTGGCCAAGTCGACATATTTGTCTAACCATCACCAACCACCCTTTGTCAACTTGGCAGCCATACACATTACTTTAAACCATACTTAGTCTCTAAATAAAAACATTAACATATATATATATATACACACACACACACAAAAAAAAAAAAACTATTCAACTGTCCTGCATATAAATGGGAAAGCATTAATTCCCTCCACAGTAGGTTGCAAGTCCTTAGGTAATATGTACGCTTAACATCCTTAAATATTATAACATGAAAATAATACAACTTATATCATATAATAAGGGGAAAAGTTAGGGAGGAAAACAGATATTTGTTTCATGTACATACATAGTCATAGTTAAAATGGAGAAGACATGTTCATGACAATTACAGTTCTCATTTCTGTAACTGGTCACATGGTTGAAGTTCATATTTATCACTACCTTCTTCCACTACCCATTCCATGTCCCCATTACCCTCAATAAGAATCTCAGCCATGGTTCTTTGCTTGGTAGGATAACCCAAACCTTCATTCCTGAAGTCTCTGAGCCATTGGTAGTCTTGCCTGGATTGGGTTTTTGCAATTTTCCATTGACTTTAATCACAGAGCGTGAGGATACAAAGATACCTCAGGGGATATCCTGTACTCTATAGACAAACTCTTCTTTACTTCATTATGGGTGTCGTTCTATTTCCCCTTGATAGTCAGGATTAATCATACAAGACAGTACAGTAATTCCCCTCTTTGCCTATTGATTCAGAGGCAAAGTGGGCAGGTGGCAGTCTTAACTTCCAGATCAATAGAGTCATTGTTGTGTTCCCTGGTGGAAGCACTCCTCCTTCTGTATCTAAGATCTGTAAACCAGCAGAGCTTAAGGTTGCAGGAAAAGGAAGCAAAATTTTTCCTAGTGGATCACTATGGGCAATATGAGTGATACCACTCCCATTTCCACCCTTGGTTCCTGGACCTGTGAATCCTGGCTATGGGAGAAACAGCACCATAGAGTGGATGCTGATTTAGAGTATACACAGTCTCCTAGAGAATGTTACCCTAGCCCTGCATAGCATTGCCACCTAGTTGGCACCATAACTGAGTCTTCAAAAGGCCATTTTACCATTCTATCAATCCTACTGCTTCAGGATGATGCGGAACACAGTAAGACCAGTGAATTCCATGAGCATGTGTCCATTCCCACCATATTTGCTGTGAGGTGGGTTACTTGATCAAAAGCTATACTGTGTGGAATGCCATGGCAGTGGATAAGACATTTGGTAACTCCACTGATGGTAGTTTTGGAAGAAGTATTGTGTGCAGGGAAGGCAAACCCATATCTGGAATATGTGTCTATTCCAATTAAAACAAATTGCTGTTCTTCCATGATGGAAGTGATCCAGTGTAATCAACCAGCCATCAGGTAGCAGGCTGATCACCTCCGGGAATGGTGCCATATTGGGGGCTGAGTGTGGGTCTCTGCTGTTGGGAGATTGGGCACTGAGCAGTGGCTATAGTGAAGAGAAGTCCATGTTGCTGACCCCATGCATAACCTCCATCCCTACCTCCATGGCCAGTTTGTTCTTGAACCCACTGGGCAATGACAGGAATGGCTGGGGAAAGAGGCTAAGCATTAGCCACAGAGCAGGTCATCTTACCCACTTGATTATTAAACTCTTCCTCTTCCTCTGCTGAATCCCCTCTGGGGATGTGTGACACAAATATTTTCATGTTTTTTACCCACTCGGAAAGATCTACCCATATACCTCTTCTCCAGACATCTTTGACACCAATTTTCCAATCATGTTCCTTCCAAATTCCTGACCATCCATTAAAACCATTGGCAACAACCCATGAATCTGTACAAATGCACCTCTGGCCATTTCTTCTTCCAAGCAAAATTAACAACTAGGTGCACTGCTCAAAGTTTTGCCCATTGGGAGGATTTGACCTCATCACTGTCCTTCGGGCATGTCCCAGAAAGGGGCTGCAGTGCTGCAGTGGTCCACTTTTGGGTGGTACCTGCATATCATGTAAAACCATCTGTAAACCAGGCCTGAGTTTTCTCTTCCTCGGTCAACTGATTGTAAGGAACTCCCCAAAAGGCCATAGCTGTGGATTGGAAAGAGAAAGTAACATGGAAGGAATGGTGACCATGGGCATTTGGACTACTTCCTCATGTAACTTATTTGTGCCTTCAGGACCCACTCAAGCCCTACCTTGTTTATACCACTTTCTCTTTATTATGGAGTGCTGCTGTTCCTGCCTAACTTAATGGTTTGGTTGTCAGACAACACCCAGCCCATGATAGGCAACTCAGGTCTCATGGTAATTTGGTGGCCCATGGTTAAGTATTCCATCTCTCCTAAGGCCCAGTAGCAGGCAAAATGCTGTTTCTCAAAAGGAGAGTAGTTATCTGCAGAGGATGGCAGGAACTTACTCCAAAATCCTAAAGATCTGCATTGTAATTCTCCTATAGGGGCCTGTCAAAGCTCCAGACAGCAACTCTAGTTGCCACCGACAGTTCCAGCACCACTAGATCTGCTGGATCGTATGGTCCACGTGGCAGTGCAGCTTGCACAGCAATCTGAACCTGTCACAGATCCTCCTCGTGTTCTGGTCCACAATCAAAACTAGCAGCTTTTCTGGTCACTCAGTAAATAGGCTGGAGTAGCACACCCAAATGAGGAATATGTTGTCTCCAATACCCAAACAGATCTACTGAGTGTTGTGCCTCTTTTTTGGTCATAGGAGGGGCCAGATGCAACAGCTTATCCTTCACATCCTAAATGTGTAACAATCATGTTTGGTTTAATACCAAATTAACTTCAACACTATACAAAAATACTCTTTCTGTACCTCTCTGTTCCACCACCATTTGTTGAACTTGTTACAATTTATAACTTTTTCCTTGTATGTCCAAAACCATAGATTTATCATTAATTCCTGTGTATTTGCAATTTAGTACCTATAAGTAGTAAAAAGTGTAGTTACATACAAATAAATATGATACAAGAAGAGGATGTGGCTCAACTGATAGTGCATTCGCCTACCATATAGGAGGTTCAGGGTTCAAACCCAGGGCCTCCTGGCCCATGTGGTAAGCTGGCCCATATGCAGTGCTGCCATGTGCAAGGAGTGCCATGCCACACAAGGGTGTCCCCCGTGCTGGGGAGTCCCACACGCAAGAAGTGCATCCCGCAAAGAGAGCTGCCCTGCGCGAAAAAAGCACAGCCTGCCTAGGAGTGGCACCACACACACACGGAAAGCTGATGCAGCAAGACAACACAACAAAAAGAGACACAGATTCCAAGTGCTGCTGAGAATGCAAGTGGACATAGAAGAACACACAGCAAATGGACACAAGAGAGCAGACAACAGCAGGGCGGGGAGGGGAAGGGAGAGAAATAAAATAAATCTTAAATAAATAAGTAAATAAATAAGATACACCAGTACTGGCATTTATAATTACCCATATGGTTATATTTACTGGAGGTCTTTATTTCTTTAAGTTGCTTTGATCAACTGCCTAGTGTTCTTTACTTTCAGTCTTAAGAATTCCCATTAGCATTGGGCAGATCTAGTGCTAAATTCCCTCAGCTTTCATTTATCTGGGAATGTCTTAATCTCACCCTCAGCTTGAATGACAGTCTCCCCGGATATAAAATTTTTGGTTGGCAATTATTTAAGCTCTTTAAATATTTTGTCCTACTGCCTCTTATCTCCTCTGTACTGAGAAAAAAACACCTAATCTTACTGCAGTTTCCCATACATAGCACGCTGCTTTTCTCTTGCAGCTTTCAGAATTCTCTCCTATTCTTGGCATTTGAACAATTGACTACAGTGTATCTGGGAATGCTTCTCTAAATTTATCCTTTTTGGGTTCACTGGACTTCTTCAATATTTATATTCATGTCTTTCATTAAATTGTGAAAGTTTTCCGCCATTAATTCTTTGAATAAAATCCTTCTGACACTTTCTTCTCTTTCTCGGACTTCCATAAAGTATATATTGGTACATTTGATGGTGTCCCACAGTTCTCTTAGGCTCTGTTAGCTTTTTCATTCTTTTCTCTTTCTGTTCCTCAGCCTGATATTTTCAATTTGCCTTTTCTTTGAGTTACTGATTCTTTCTTCTGTCAGTTTTAATCTGCTGTTAAAACCCTCTAAGGAATTTTTCATTTCCGTTATTGTGGTCTTCAACTCCAGTATTTGTGTTTGGTTCTTTTTAAAATTTCAGTTTCTTTAATCTCTTTGAGCATACTGAAGATAATTTTTAAAGTATTTATGTGATATGTCCACAGTCTTGTATTCTTCATCGATGATTTTTAAAGTTCTATATTGTTCCTTTGGATAGGCCATCATTTCCTGTTTATTTGTCTTGTAATCATTTATTGCACACTTACACTTAGTCCCTGAGCAGTCTGTTCCTTAAGTTTGTGTTCAGATAGAGATATGACAGAGATGTCCTTGCTTTCCAGGAGCTAACAAACAAACAAATGCAAAAACCACCTTTCAGCCTTTGGAAATTTGTTCTACATTGGTTAGTGCTCTTCTTCAGAATTTCTCCCTTTTATCAAGATGATCAAACCAAGGTGAAAATGCATGTTCCTCTCCCCCTGTTCTTTTTTTTTTTTTTTAATATTACATTCAAAAATTATAAGGTCCCCATTCACCCCCACCACCCCCACCCCACCACTCCCCCCACAGTAACACTCTCCCCCATCATCATGACACATTCACTGCATCTGGTGAGTACATCTCTGGGCATCACTGCACCCCATGGCCAGTGGTCTACACCATAGCCCACACTCTCCCACGTTCCATCCAGTGGGCCATGGGCCTCTCCCCCTGTTCTAAGCCTGCATCTTGTTCTGGGCTTGGACCCATGGCCTTAAGAATTCCCCTGTTCACTGTAATCCAAATGCCCTCTATATTCATTATGAAAAAGACTTTCCTTCCTCCTGGGTACTTTTACTGTTTATCTTAAAGCAGGTAATCTTTTGCCCCTGGCCACTTTGACTTAATTCTCACACTGCTTTAGTTGTTTACAAGGTGCTTATGTCTGTAGGGTCAGTTCCAGAAGGGCAAACCAGAGATCAGTGTCCTTGTTCACTCTTTCAGTCTGCCAGCTGACAGACTGGCACCAACGTAAACAGGCTCCCTGGATGCATGTAGGAGTTACTCTGTTCCTTCCAGAACAGTGCCGGGGACCCAAAACAAGAGTGCAGGCTAGCTCCACACCAAACCAGGGAAGATGGCTGGGGAGGGACCAGCAAAGTTTCCACAGCCTTCTCCTACCAGTTTTAAGTCACATTTTATTGACTCAGCACTCACCTAGTTACTGCTACCCTTGAACTCTTTTCTGGGGTTTTGAAGAAGATGGCTTTGCCAGTTGTTGCTAGTTGCTCAAAGATTATGTTGGGAAATGGAACTCTGGAGCACTTTACACCATCATCTTGGTCAGCCAAACTTGGTTTGCCATTTTTTTGCCAGTGAGCCTATCATAGTGTGGCACACTATGACATAGTGTGACAATAGTGGCAACCTGATCCCTGAGTCTTAGCTAAGGTGCCATGTTGCTAAAATCAGCAATCCAGTGTTGGTTTCCAGATTTCCCACCTTCCTGACTGTGCCAGGAGGAACGACTCCCTTAGCAGTCCAGTTTAGGATTACGTGTGGGTCTCATCTCTGGACACCCTAACTAGACCCCATTTTTCCAACCTTTCTATTGATTTTATAATCACGTATTTCCCTTTACTAAGTCTCTTATTTTACAAAATAGCTAAAGATGTTTCTATTTTCTACAAGTGAATCCTGACTGATATATCCAGAAAAACAAAGGAAGATAAGATATGGTGATCAGGAGAATGAACCAAGAGAGTACATACATCAAAATCAATTTCTACAATCAGGCAACGGACTTGATCCAGTGGTTAGGGTGTCTGTCTACCACATGGGAGGTCTGCAGTTCAAACCCCAGGCCTCCTTGACCCGCGTGGAGCTGGTCCATGCGCAGTGCTGATGCGCACAAGGAGTGCCGTGCCACGCAGGGGTGTCCCCGCATAGGGGGCCCCATGCACAAGGAGTGTGCCCCGTAAGGAGAGCTGCCCAGTGTGAAAGAAAGTGCAGCCTGTCCAGGAATGGCGCCACACACATGGAGAGCTGACACAACACGAGGACACAACAAAAAGAAACACAGATTCCCATGCTGCTGACAACAACAGAAGTGGACAAAGAAGGAGATGCAAAAAGACACAGAGAACAGACAACTGGGGGGGGGGAGGGGAGAGAAATAAATAAAAAAATACATCTTTAAAAAATTTTTTTCTATAATCAGGTGGGGAAGCATGAAGATGAAAGTGACTTAAGAAGCTACCTTGAGGCACTTCTATAGTCTCTTTTCAGCCCAAAACCGAAAACATTTACATCATATTGTCTTTTGCTCCTTCACTTTCCAAAAGCACACTGAAAAAAAAGAAGTTTGGGTTGGTTGGAAGGAAAAGGGAAGAAGCCTTTAGACATTTTAGAGTATATAGCTCAGTAAACATAAATGAGTACCTTAGTGAAAAGACTACCTAAGGCTAGGAACTGTGCCTGTTTGACAAAGATGAATCACATACTTTGTATACATTTTCTCCAGACTTGCCCTGCTTCCTTCATTCTTTCCAAAAAACAGAACCAACATTTCCTAGTTCTCCCTTTTGGAAAACACTACTGTCTCAATGGTTCAGATGAAATTTCTTCACTACCAACCTCTCCCTTGCTCCCAACAGTAATCACTATTCCTCTTCATTTTCTCTCTACAGTGTCTCTTCTGCTCATTGAATTTTCTTGCATCTGAGTCCAGGATTTCATCTTTGCAGGTCCATTACCTCCAGACTCTCCCTTCTCTGTTCTGTGCTATGTACTCCTACCAAAGTTATCATCAGCCACTCCCTCTCTAAACATTTTAATAACTACATATAGTAGTAATTACTACCTGGGCTCCTCAGTCTGGGCAGTCAGGGTACTCTACAGTCTGGGCACGGCCCACCTTGCAAACTTTACCCTTCAACCCCAACCTTGGCCCAACCTACATTAACTATGCAAGAGGTGTCCCAGATGCTGGGCTTACCACAGGGGCAATATAAGAGACAGTCAAACCAACAGGCAATTATAGTAGAGTATGGTGTGTGAAATGAAAATGATGAAAGCAAAAGTCCACTAATATCTTAATTCCTCCATGACACCTTTACAAATCTCCTCCCACAGTCAAAATTCATCTCTGACTTCCTAGTTTTCTTGCTGCATTTGATCTGCTTTTTCATTATTTAATATACATTCTATTGTATATATATTTTTCACAGTAGATTATTGACTGGTTATGAGAGAAAAAGTGAATCTTAGTCCTTTTTCTGTCTCCTGAAGATACCAAATAACCGTTGTTGAATTTGGGCTGAAAAAGGAGAAGTCTCACAGCCAAAGTCAGTCTCGGACCCTCCCCTGGGGAAATGAGAATCATATGTCAGCATAATATACTGCAGTGGTTCTCAAAGTGTCATTCCCAAACCAGCAGCCTCAGCATCACATAGGAACTTTTTACAAAGTTGAGTCCCACCACAGGCTTAGTGGACAAAAGCTCTGTGGGTAAGACTAGCTGTCTGTGTTTTTACCAGATCTGTAGATGATTTTGATACATGCTGAAAGTTGAGAATCACTAATGTATTGCAATATTTCCTAAAACAGCCTGATCAAAAGAATAGCTTAGGATACTTGTCAAATCTATGGCTTCCCAAACTGCTCCTCTGGAGATTCTAACTCAGTAGGTTTGGAAGACAGACTGGCAATTTACACACTTATCAAGTACCCCAAGCAGTCCTCAGGCTCAGGAAAGCTTCAAAATCACTGTTACAGTGGGAACACCCAGACTTTGGAATGAGTTTAAAAGCCAGGATTATACTCCAATTTGACCACTTGCTGTGCCATGTTAGGTAAGTCACTTTTCCCCCCTAAATATCAGTTTCCAGATCTATGAATGGGAAGAGTGATTGTCTTTCAGTGTCTGTGATTAGAAACAATACATGTGAAGAGCTTTGTATAGAGTATACACTCAGTAAGTGGTTGCTATTATAGTGATTATTATTAGCATTGACGTGACTGAATAAAGGAAACAAGCTTACTTCTCTATAAAAAAATTAAAACTCTCCCAGTCAATATCAGTCTCCCATGGGGCCACAGCCTGTTTCAAGGTGTGGAGAAGGATTCTCTCTCCACCTACCCTCTACCCAACTTGGTATGATTGTAACAGGAAACTTCCCCATTGTATCTTTGTTATAACTTCCTTAGTAAATTTATCTTGCCCCTTGGGACAGAAAAACTTTAGTGAGAGGCCTTGCCCCAGTCAAAATGGCATACTGAAATATGTCAGCACTTCAACCTCCCACAGAAGCTTTGAGCAACAAGCAAGAACTGGCAGAATATCTTTCTCAAAGCTCCAGAAAATGGTTCCACAGTAACAGACTGGAGTAACAGGGCACGTGCCCTCTCTCTCTCTCACACACACACACACATAAAGCTACTTAAAAGTGGTAGGATCTCACCCACATCGTGAGAGAGTGTATGTGCTTCCTCTCCTTCTGGCTGATTTATAAATGTTATTGTGGCTGAAAGGGGTAGTCTAGGGGCATAAATGTCAATAGAGAGGAAGATAGAAGACAATATAGGGACTGTATAACAGTGGTTTCAGTAGTGTCGAAGATTGTGGTTAATAGCATGAATATAAGAATGTTGTTCTATTACAAAGTATTAAGAATATGGTGATACATGGAAAAATTACAACTAATGTAACTCGTGGATGATAGTTAACAGTATATAATAGTTTTGCAGCAATGGCAAAGAAGATACTATATCAATTCTAAGGGTCAACAATAGGGGGGTATAAGGAAGTATGGGATTACTCCTTTTGTAGTAATGAAAATGTTCTAAAATTGACTGAGGTGATGACAGCACAACTCTAATGAAAATGAGAGCCACTGTGTATACACTGAATGGATAATAGAAGGCACAATACTGTATAACACAGTGAATCCATGATGGAAGATGAACTGTGGGTAACAGAGCAAATATGAGAACATTCTTTCATGAACTATAGCAAATACATAATACTAATACAGGGTCTTAATAATAGGGTGGGTTGGGAAAAAAGTGCACCAAATGTAAGATATGGACTATAATTATAGTAATATTTTGATGATGCTCTTTCATAATTTGTAACACATGTTCCTCAACAATGCAAGATGTTGGTAGTGTGGTAATATATGGGAGCCCTGAATGAGGTTATACATGTTTGTTTTGTAAGTTCATAACTTTTATTATATACCTATTGTTTATGTATGTTCATGATTGAATGATATACTTTAGTAAAAAAGTTTTAAATGAATGAAGTCATGGGGAAACATTTTGCAGGGCTATCTTGGCTGTGGGGATAGTTTTGTGTCTGTATACTTTGTCAAAACTCATCAAGCTATATGCTTAAAAGGGGCAAATCTACTGTATGTAAATTAATCCTTCAATTATCCTACTTAAAAAATAAAAATATTTTTTAAAAATTTAAATGTGGTATGATCTCATGGTGCCCTACCATGCTGCCCCTGTCCCCCATCCCTCTTAAGCTTAGCAAGGAGTTGACCAGTGTTTCCAGTGCAGATACTTGATCTCTATTTCAAAGGAAGCAGAGTAACCCACATGCACCTTCTGGGGGCATGTATATCTACCCTATCTGTCTTGTGGTGGCTTGAGAGACTCACTGTCCCAGAACTTTCCCTGCATATAAAGGTGGCTCACAGAACTCTCCTATAGAATGTTGGGGAAGAGCATTCAAGTTCTACTGTCTGAGGCAAGGAATTGCTGACTGTAGGACATTAGTGCATTGCCCAGGACAATGAGGAAACTGGTTCCTAGAGAAAATGGGACATACAGAATCATGTAAATTAAGGAATTCCTAGGACCCAGACAAGATGCATGCACAGAAAGGATCAGTGGGATCCTTATGCATTGGCCTGGAACTAACTCACTGTATGGATAAACTCATTACAGATAACTCACATAAGTCAATCTGCAAAGAATGGGAAAGGTGTTTTCTTTTTTCTTCTTCTCCTTTTTTTTTTTTTTTTTTTTTTTGTTACTTCCTGACATTCAAGGAAAGCTCTGTCTTAATACTAGGTGGATGTGAGCTTAAGGAAGAGTTGCCTCAGGTTCTAAATTTCAATGATAAATCATATATTACCAAAATATCCAGATTTCAATAAAAGGCTACAAAACATACAAAGAAAAAGGAAGTGATAGCAAAGGCAAAGAAGAATATTAAGGGATGAGAGACCATCAGTGAGGAAGACAAGACCTGAGACATTCCAGACAAAGACTTTTTAAAAATGGTCCTAAATAGTTTCAAAGAGCTCAAGGAAAACATGGACAAAGAACTAAAGGAAATTAGGAAAACAATAGATGAATACAAAGAATATCAAGAAAGACATAAAAATTATAAAAAGGAACCAAACAGAGCTGAAGACCACAAAAAGAGAAATGTTAAATTCCCTAGAGGCGTTCAATGATTGTAAATGACAGAGGAAAGAATCAGTGAACTTGAAGATAGGACAAATGAAATCACTCAGTCTTAGTAATAGAGAGAAGAAAGAATAAAAGAGAACAAAGCCTGATGAAGTTGTGGAACACCATCAAGAAAATCAATATATGCATGTGGGAAAGAGAAAGGAACAGAGAAAATAGGCAAAGAAATAATGGCTCAAAACTTCTCAAATTTAACAAAAGACATTAATATACACATCTGACATGCTCAGTGAGCTCCAATGAATAAACTTAAATAGACCCACACCATGGTATATTAAAAAATCAAACTGTGGAAAAATAGAGAATTCCAAAAGTTGCAAGAGAGAAGCAAAGTGTCACACACAAGGGAACCTCAATAAAAATAAGTGCTGATTTCTCATTGGAAATCATGGAGGTAAGAAGGCAGTGGAATGATATATTTAAAGTGCTGAAAGCAAAAAATTGCCACCTAAGAATTCTATATTCAGCAAAACTGACTTTCAAAAATGAAGGCATGGGGAAACAGACTTGGCCCAGTGGTTAGGGCGTCTGTCTACCACATGGGAGGTCCGCGGTTCAAACCCGGGCCTCCTTGACCTGTGTGGAGCTGGCCCATGCGCAGTGCTGATGTGCGCAAGGAGTGCCCTGCCACACAGGGGTGTCCCCCGCGTAGGGGAGCCCCACGCACAAGGAGTGCACCCCACAAGGAGAGCCGCCCAGCATGAAAGAAAGTGCATCCTACCCAGGATTGGTGCCGCCCACACTTCCCGTGCCGCTGATGACAACAGAAGCGGACAAAGAAACAAGACACAGCAAATAGACACAGAGAACAGACAACCGGGGGAGGGGGGGAATTAAATAAATAAAGAAATCTTTAAAAAAAAAAAAATGAAGGCATGCACTCTCTAAGCCAAATGCAGCATATAAATGCATTACCTTCCCCACAGCATGAGACATGACTCCCAGGGATGAGCCTCCCTGGTGCTGAGGGATTACTACCAAGCACCAGCTGGTGATGCAACTGGAAAAAGACCTTAGGTAAAAGGGGGAAATGGTAAAGACAAATGAGTTTATAGGGCTAAGAGACTTCAAAATGAGTTGGGAGGTCATCAGAGAGGTTGCACTTATGCATGCTCAGCAGGATCTCAGAGACAGCCAAAGTAGATACTATCCCAGGTAGTGGTGATCCTGAGTGTTACAGAGACATTCAGGTCCTACAGTCATGGCAGATGGCTTCAGAGTTTGGTGCCTTGCCATTGGACCCTACTTTTGAATTTGTGTGCCTGAGTGTGATGGAGTTGGACTCAAATATAACTTCTCTACACATGCCTCTTCTCTCCCTTTTATTGAACCCATGGTTGACACTGGAGTTGGTGTATGCCCAGGAGACTTAAATCTCTGGGCTGTCAAACTGCCAGCTGGGCCCTGAGCCTCAGCAGAGTTGCAACACCTACTTTCCAGTTCATTGGACTTACCCAGGTCAGCTAACAAGGAGGTGAGGATGGTCAACCACCACACCAAGGAAACAAGAGAGTCTACAACTGCAAGCAGGAGAATCCCATCCATCAGTCATGTGGGATCTAAGCTCCCTCTCAATTTAGATGTGGAGTGGGCATCACCATCCCAGGATCCTCATGATGGAGGAATAAAATATGGATTAGAGTGGACTTACTGGGAGAGAGTGTAAAGTACAATGTAAACTATAATCCATGCTATGTAGCAGTGCTCCAAAATGTATTCATCAAATGCAATGATGTACTACACTAATGAAAAAAGTTGCTGATGTGGGAAAAGTGGGGGGTGTGGGAGTGGGGTATATGGGAATCTCCTGTATTTTTTAATGTAAATTGTATGTGAGCTATGTATCTTTTAAAAATAAATAAATAACATTTTTTAAACTTACATGAAGTATTTTTTTAAAATGAAGGTATTATCAAGACATTCTCAGATAAACAAAATCTGAGGAACTTTGTCACCATTTGACCAGCCCTACCAAAGATGTTAAAGAGAGTTCTGCAGATTGAAAAGACAATAGAAATTGCATAAAAAAATAAAGATCTCTGGTAAGGATAACCACAGGAGTAGATACAAATTCCAATACTAAAAAAAAAAAAAAAGTCAATATTATTGTCCTTTTTGTTTGTAACCCCATTTTTACTTCCTACAGGATCTAAAAGGCAAATGCACAAATCATAATGATAAATCAGTGGTTTAGGACTCATAATGTATAATCGTATAAGTTATGCAAGAACTACAAAAAGGTGGGGAGTCAGAGGGGTGTAGGAACATAGTTTGTGTATACCATTGAAATTAAGTTGGTATCAAAGCAAATGAAATTGTTACAGATTTAGGGTGTTAAATTTAAGCCCCTTGGTAACTACAAAGAAAATATCAGAATATACCAAGCTCTTAGAGACAAAAAATAGAGTTACAGGTTGCCAGGGGCTGGGGGCAGGAGGAATGGGGAGTTAATAAACAATGGGTATAGGGTTTCTGTTTGGGGAGATGGTAACATTTTAGTAATGGAATGTGGTGAGGGTACTGCCATATTGTGAATGTGATTAATCCAATTGAATGATGTATTTGGCAGTGTTTGAGATGGAAAAATTTGTTTTATGCATGCTCATATAATATTTTTAAAAGAACAATTGAAGAGACAATAACAATTAAATGTAATGCATGATCATGGGTGGGATCTAGCAAGGGAGCAGAAAAGGTTCAAAGGGACATTACTAGTACATATGAAAAATTGTAATATAGATTGTAAGCTTTACATCAATGTTAAATTTCTTGAACGTGATAACTGCACTTAGTGTGACTGCATAAGGAAATAGCTTTGTTCTTAGGAAGTGTACATGGTAGTATTAAGCATTTAAGAAGCATGATATATATAACCTACATTTATATGTTCAGAAAATGGTTTGAGAAATAGGTTGGTAGATGATGGATAGATAGATGATAGATACCAAAACTAGAATAATATGACAAATGTGGCAAAATGTTATAATTGGTGGATCTGAGTATCTTGGGAATAGTAATATGTAATGGAATTTGTATTATCTTTGAAACTGTCCTGTAAGTTTGAAAGTATTTTTTTTTTAATTTTTAAGCTTGAAGGAGCTTTACAGGATGAAGCTAACAGTTACTTTTATGTAGCTCACAGATGTGTGCATAGATATTTTAAGGGTGCTCGCAGCTTAAAGTAAATGTTTTTCAAACTTCTTTGACAGCAGCCTACAAAATATGTGTTTTATATCTTGACTCAGAACTTACAAAGTTTTCACCAAAGTAAGACGTACATGCATTACAGTGTTCTATCCAAGACTCCATCATTTTTTAAAAGTGCTGATATCAACTCATTAAAATGATTTCACAACCCATTTTATTAGGTCACAACCCACAATTAGGAAAAGAGTGTCTTACAAGGAATGTTGTTTTTAAAAGCAGACTCCTTGGCCTGGAAAAGACTTTAGGAGTTCATCATCTTGAAGACAATAATTCACAAATAATGTTTTTAGTCATTTAATTTTTTGTGTTAAATCTGCAGCAGAAGCATATAAATAGTCAGTATGCTTAAAAATCAAGGAATACAGTATTAATAAAATAAGAAGTCTCTATAAGAAAAAGTGTATACTACATACAAATTCTTTACAAAATATGATTAGGGAGGGGGGGTTTTCTTTTTGTCATTGTTAGCTCCATTGCTACAGACAAATAGTGACATCTGGTGGAATGACATTGCTGTGCTTTAAAAAAAAATCCAGCTTTCACATATTGGCAATTATGGAATCATACAGATTTCCAAATATTTTCTTTTTTGGTATTGCCATATTAAAGCAAAATATGATAACTTAATTATCTTATCAAACGTTGATAATGCAGACTGAAATGATTTTTTATCATCACAATCTGTATTCTTTTAAATGCTTACAGCTAACTTAAGTATAGGGGCTTTGCTGAAATTGTACATAATAGAAATCTAATTGAGGTTATGATTAATTCTAGTTCTGACTATTCCACCAACTGTGATTTGGGGTGTAAAACTTTGCCTCACTTTCCTCATTCCTAATATGAGAAGGTCTGGTGAGAGGAATGTTAAGCTCTTTTACAGTTCTGATAAGTGCCTCTATGACACTTACCTCACCAGCTAGAACTTGAACAGGGATTAAGTCTTATGCTCTTTACTATATCATCTTAGGTCTCTGCCTGGACTATACAGCAAGGACCAAGGCCAACTAAGGGACAGGGATGGGGCTAGTAATTAGACTGGACAACTGAGGAATGTCAGGCATTGAGCAAACCAGGTGTTGGTGAGGGAAGGTCAGACCCAGTAACCAATGATAGAAAGATGTACACAGCAGAGAAAGCACAATATTCTAAGTGTAGTGCAAAAGACCACAGTCAATGCTGCAGTACAACAATGGCATCAGAAAGGTCTAGCATGGGACAATGCCACATTCTTGTATGGGACAACCAATGATGGGGCATACAAAACCAGGTCGTATTCAGAGATGTGAAAGCTTTCAGTAGCTAAACATTAGGAAAGTCTCCCATAGTTAGTAAGGTTCTAGCCTTGGGTTAAGGCTCAGAAACAGGATTTCAGTTCCTAAGAAAGACCAAGCACTTGTAAGAAAAGACCACCACTCTATTTCCAAAACAGAGTCATAATGGGTCAAATCCAAACAATAAAATGTGACTAAAATATGTTTACCTTAGATTATTCAACTAGAGCTCCTCAAATTCTTCCCAGCTTAGGTCAAGAATGGTCCTGAAAATGGGATGAGGATAGAACTCAAAATGAAGAAGAGAGAAATAATGAGAGGGTCTTTCACAAGTTCACAAAGCAGTGGGGTATAATGGAAACCATATGTCAAATCAGAGAGACCTGGGTTTGAATCTTAGCCTTCACCAGATGTACAAAGTTGGACTAGTCACTTAAACTTTGAACTCAAAGCTGCATGGTCTTCTTTTGGGAAATAGGATGCTTTTATCTGTTATATAGAATTGTTCTTAATACTAAATTGTACAATAAATGTCATGTATTATACTTCAGTGCATTTTTTGTTTTCCTATTCAATAGTCACTCCTCTATTTGGAGGGTTGGCATAAATTCTTTTCAATGGAAGCAAAGTTAAATTAAATAGTATGGTAGTAAATCAGAATAATTACCCATGTGGCTGTCTTTCAGCTTTTAAAATAATATGTTCAGAGGAATATAAAGTGTCAAAACAGAATCTATAATGTCATTTTTTGCAAAATGTATGCATACATACTACATGTCCATGCATAGAAGAAAGTCTAGAAGAATCTTTACCAAACAAAAAACTCAAAAAGATAAGTTCAGCTTCTAGTAGTAATTTTAACAATCATAAAGAAAAACTGTAGAAGCAACAGTTTTCAGGATTCTGAAAATCCCAACACCTTTCAGGATTCTGAATGACTGAATTTGTAATATAAACCTGCATCTTCTGGTTCTCCAGCTTAGTATCTAAAATTAGTATTCTAATGAACAGTAGAGAAATGTCAGGTTAATCTATCTGATCCTTACTTTTGGCCACCAGAAATGGCCTATATCCATTCAAAGTTGAGTAAACAGAATATCCAGTGTGAATGCTGTAAAGAGTCTGTAGAGTATAAGAAAGAAATTTAACATTCAAGGAATTATAGACAAATACCCTTTCAAAAATATTAGAGCAATCAAAGAATATTTTAGAAAGGATCTGCTTTGTACTCATAAGGAAATTTTTTTTAATGTTTACATAAAACAAGTGTTAAAAGTTCAGATACAGCAAAAGACTGATATTTTTCTTAAGAGACTAACAACATTAAGAATAAAAGAAAATAAAATGGATTGGAGTGGACTTGCTGGTATTCTGTTATAGAACTGTTGTGACTCTAGCAATGGAAGAAAATGTACCATTGATGTGGAGATGGTGGCCACGGGAGTTGCTGAAGGCAGGGAGAGGGAGAAAGAAGTGTGATATCAGGCATTTTCAGGACTTGGAGTTGTCCTGAACAACACTGCAGGGACAGATGGATGGCATTGTTTATTCTGCCATAAACCCCTGGATGGACTGGGGGAGAGTGTGAACTACATGTAAGCTATGGTCCCTGTGGTGTGGCAGTGCTCCAGGTTGTATTCTTCAAATGCAATGAGAGTACCTCACTGATATAAGGGGATGTTAATGTGGCAGGCTTGGGGAGGGGTAGGGAATGGAGTATGTGGGAACTCTTTTTAACATAACATTTTGTGTGATCTATTTATCTTCTTTTTAAAAAGACAATAAGAAATGATTGTTTTTTTAAAAAAGAATAAAACAAGAAAAATAATGCCATAGCAGTATTAAAATGCAAATTGGGAGGCATTTTCAAAATTTGCAACACAGAATGTGGAACACAAGTTTGAGAGATAAATGTAATCACAGATACTTAAATAAAAAGGCTGTATGATGAAGATCTGTCACATGGCTAATTGATATTCCTGAAGAAATGCACCATAGGATGGAAACGCTACTGAAAATATAATAGAATAAATATCAAGCTGAAAACCTATCAAAACATTTCAAAAGGGCATTCCATATACCAGGAAATATTAACTACAAAGCAATTCACTCCCAAATATATGCTAGTGAAGTTATTTAATTTAAAGCAAAATTTAAAATCCTATAGGCATCTAGGAGGAGTGGGGGAGAAACAGATTGCATGTAAAGATCATAAAAACAGACTGGTTTCAGATTTCTTTCCCATAACATTAGCTATTATAAAGTGATACAAACAAATGAAAACAGACAAATGTTGGCAAATATGACAAATTATAGAAAACAGCAAAATAGAAAGAGAGGGGATATAAAATAAAATGACAAGAATAAGACCAAGCACAACTGATATGATGAAAAATGAATATGGGTAAACCAAGCTAGTATAAGAAAACTAATTTCTGATTGTCCTTAAAAATATCCAAGACAATACAATCTACAAGGGACAAAAAAACCTGTAAAAATAAAAGAAAGGGCAAACACACTGACAAAGTAAATTTCAAGGAAAAAAAGAGATTAATGGGACAAAAATAATTTCACATTTGTGGATTTGGTGTACAATCTACAACGAAAATGAAAGTACAATTAACAGTTTTTTTAATTTCCTTAAACACAAAAAGATTGCATATTTTCACACATCTGTTTATATATTTAGCACCACCCCATTTGAGCATATACCTTTCTTTATCACAATTTCAATGCACCCAATCATTTGGATTCACCATAAAGAATCTTCTATTGATGAACAATTTAGCTGTTTCCAGTTTTTAATTATAAAAGTGACATGATGATTTTCCAGGAATATGGTGCTAGAGTAGGCAGGCAGGGATCAACTCTCACATAACAACAGGAAAAGGAACAAAAGCTGTCTGAGGTACCTGCTTTGAAAGTTAGTAGACAAGTGTTGGAAACTGAGGCACAGTGGTCTCACAAGTAGAGACGTGCTGTCTCCATGGCTATGCTTGCAAGCTAAGGAATGCAGTAATTAAGAGTCCCGGCAAATAGGATAAAGCTGTTAAAGGCTGAAAGAAAAGATGAGCACATACCTTTTGTAGTGAATAGAACATTTAGACTTTGTACCTTGAGATAAGATTTTTTTAAATTCCTTAGACTATGGGTAATGCTGATAGTTAACTGCATGTGCTGCTTGATGTCACGTAGGTTATGCGTTACTGCTTGTTGTCATACAGACTACATGTTCCTGCTTGTTGTCGTGTAGACTGGGGTATATAGAGAGCCCCTTGTAAACAATAAAGTTGTCTGAGGAGTTATTACTCACAGACCCCCTGATCCCAGCTCTCTCACTCGTTCCTTCCCCCATTTCTCTTTCTTTCATTCCTGATACCCTTCGGGTCCAAATCTCCAACACACAAGGACAGTGCTACACAACTTCTATGAGGGCACAGGACAGAGACATGATGAACCCAAAACAACAAATGTGAGTTACCAAACCCTGCAGCATCAGGGAAGGGCTCCCATCCCCCAATCTCAAGACATTAAGCCAGGACAAATCCTCTGGCTCACTGAAGCCAACTGACAGGGAAACAGACATCTGCCTCTCTGTAAGCTTTTACAAGGAAAAGCTTTTACAGGATAGGAAGTCATGTAGTTTCTCTTCAGGGAATTCAGCCAGCAGAGCCCACATTGAATCTCAGCTGTGGCCAGAGCAAAACACAGGAAAGCAGAGATTGAAAGAAACACCGTCGTGGAAAGGTGAACCAATGGCTACTCTCAGCTGGACAGCCAGGGAATTGCAAGGATAAAAACTGCCCAGTGTTCTTAATCCAAACTCCTGGGAGAAAACTGCAACCCATAGTGAATCCCTGGCCCAATTTTAATAACTTAAGCTGGGTAATTTTAAAAGACTTAAAACAAATTGAACCAAATATCAAAGAAGAGCTGTGGGGAAAAAACAACAACAATGAGCAAGAGGGAGAAATTGGCCATCAGAGTAAATTCACCAACATATTCAGATGCCTAGACATCACCAAAAATAGGAAGCAGGAAGAGATGGCCCAGCCAAAGTAACAAACCAAATATCCTAAGTAGATACTGGATTTAAGATAACTAATCAATGATAACCACACAAACTACTAAATCAATTCAAAGAATTGAAGGAAAATATGACTAAACATATAAAGGATATTAGGAGGACACTAGGTGAGCATAAAGAACAATTTGAAAGCCTGCAAAGAAAAGTAACAGATCTTTTGGGAATGAAAGACACAGTGGATGAGATTAAAAATACTTTAGAGGCACATAAGGGCAAATTTTAATTGCTCAAAGACAGAATTAGTGATTTCAAAAACTGAACATCCAAACTGGAAAAGACAGGAGAACAGAAAGAGAAGAGAATGGAAAAAATGGAACTGCTCCTCAGGGAATTGAAGGACAACATGAAATGTACAAACATATGCATTATTGGTGTCCCAGAAAGAGAAGCAGATGGAAAAGGGGCAAAAAGAATATTTAAGGAAAAAATGACTGAAAACTTCCCAACCCTTATGAAAGACATAAATATCAAAATCCAAAAAGGACAACACATTCCAAATGGAATAAATTCAAATATACCTACCCTGAGAGACCTGTTATTCAGAATGACAAATATCAGAGATAAAGAAAGGATTCTGAAAGCAGCAAAAGAAAAGAATAGCATTAAATTCATTGGAACCCCAATAGGATTAGGTGCCAACCTATCATCAGAAACCATGGAGATGAGAAGAAAGTTGTATAATATAATTAAGGTACTAAAAAAGAAAAACTGCCAACCAAGAATTTTTTATCCAGCGAAACTATCCTTTAAAAATGAGGGTGAGTTCAAAGTCTTCATAGACAAACAAAAACTGATAAAATATGTTACTAAAAGACCAGAATTATAAGAGATATTAAAGGGAGTGCTGTAGCCTGAAAGGAAAAAACAAGGGCAAGAGACTTGGAGAGAGTGTATACATTATCAGGAAGGATAAATTAAAGGGTAAAAATACAGATATAACAACATAATTAGAGAGGAAAATACGGATGAAGTAAAAAATGCCTTTACAGTAATAACATTGAAGGGTAATGGCTTGAACTCCCCAAGTCAAAAGACATAGACTGATAGAATGGATTGAAAAAATGAGCTATCCTTATGCTGTCTACAAGAGATTCACCTCAAAGTAAGGACACAACCAAGTTAAAAGTGAAAGGTTGGAAAAGGATAGTCTATGCAAATAGTAACCAAAAAAGAGCTGGAGTAGAGATACTAAAATCAGACAAAGTAGATTTCAAATACAAAACTGTTATAACAGATGAAGAAGGTCATTAAATATTAATAAAATGGGCAATTTACCAAGAAGAAATTTTTGCACCTAACCTGGGTGCCCCAAGATACACATTGGCACACACTGGCAAAACTGAAGGGAGAGAGAGATGTTTCTACAATAATGTTGAAGAAATCAATACAACTTTCATTATTGGATAGAACATCTGGACAGACAATAAATAAAGAAACAGAGAGCTTGAATAATACAATAAATGAACTAGACCAAAGAGACATTTATAAAGCATTATACCCAAAACAGCAGGCTATACATTATTTTCAAGCAATCATAGATCATTCTCCAGAACAGATCATATGTTAGGTCACAAAATGACTCCGTAAATTTTAAAACATTGAAATTATTTAAAAAAACACTTTCTCTAATCATAAAAGAATGAAGCTAGAAAACAGTAATGGATGGAAAAATGGAAAAGAGCCATAAATATAAGATTAAACAATATACTCTTAAATAATCAGTGGGTCTAAGAATAAATTGCAAAAGAATTCAGCAAATATCTTGAGACAATGAAAATGGGAATACAACATGTCAAAAATATGGGACACTGCAAAGGCAGTGCTGAGAGAGAAACTTATAACCCTCAATACTTACATTTAAAAAGAAGAAAAAGCTAAAAATTGAAGATCTAACTACACAACTGTAGGAACTAGAAAAAAACAGCAAATGAATCCCAAACCAAGCTGAGGGAAAGAAATAGTAAAGATCAGAGCAAAAATAAATGAAATCAAGAGAAAAAAATAGAATCAACAAAACCAAAAGTTGGTTCTTTGAAAAGATCAACAAAATTGACAAACCCTTAGCTACACTGAAAAAGAAAAAAAGAGAGCCAATACAAATAAATAAAATCAGAAATGAGAGGGGGTCATAGTCACTGACCCTGTAGAAATAAGAGACACTATAAGAGGCTATTATGAAAACCTCTAAGCCAAAAACTAGACAATGCAGGTAAGATGGACAAATTCCTAGAAACACATGAACCACCTACACTGACCCTAGAAGAAATAGAAGACATCAATAAACCAATAACAAGTGATGAGATTGAAATAGTCTCAAAAGCTTCCCAGAGATGAAAAGCCCAGGAACAGATGGCTTCACAGGTGAATACCAATCTTTCAAAGACAAACAAATACCAATCTTAATCAAGCTGTTCCAAAAAATTAAACAGGAAAGAATACAACCAAACTATTAAGCCAACACCATCTTAACACCAAAACCATATAGATACTACCAAAAAAGAAAATTACAGACCAATATCCCTAATGAATATGGATGCAAAAATTTCTGAACAAAATATTTGCAAACTAAATCCAAAATCACATTTAAAGAATTATACATCACAATCAAGTGGATTTTATCCTAGGTATGCAAGTTGGGTTCAACACAAGAATATCAATTAGTATAATAGACCACATTGATAAATTGGAGAAGAAAAATCACAACATCCTCTCCATTGGTGCAAAAATGGCATGTGCCAAAATACAGCACCCTTCATTGATTAAAAAAAAAAAGCACTCCAAAATATAGGAATAGATGGAAACCTTTTCAATATAGCAAAGTGCATATGTGACTAGCTCTTAGCTAGCATTGTATTCAAGGATAAAAGACTGAAAGCTTTCTCATGGAGATCAGGAACAAGACAAGGATGCCCAATGTCACCACTCTTTCAATATTGTGCTAGAAGTTCTAGCTGGAACAATTAGGCTAGATAAAGAAATAAAAGTTTCCTAAATAGGAAACAAAGAAGTCAGACTTTCACTATTTGCTGATAATATGATCCTATACCTAGAAAATCCTGAAAAATCTACAACAAAGTCACTAGAACTAAAAGATGAGTTCAGCAAAGTAGCAGGATACAAGATTAATATGCAGAAAATCAATGTGTTTCTATACACTACTGATGTGCAATCTGAGGAGGAAATTAGAAAAAAAATTCCATTTATATCATGACCTAAAGATCAAATATTTAGGAGTAAATTTAATCAAGGACATAAAGGACCTGTGTTCAGGAAACTACAGAACATTGCTAAAAGAAACTGGAGACTAAATAAATGGAAGGACATTCCATGTTCATGGACTGAAAGACTAAATGTTATTAAGATCTCGATTCTACTCAAACTGATTTACAAATTCAAACCAAACCCAATAAAAATCTCAACAGCATTTTTTGCAAAAATGGAAAAGCCAATAATAAAATTTATTTGGAAAAGTAAGGGGCCCTGAATAGCAAAAAAAAAAAAGTCTTAAAAAAGAAAAACAATGTTGGAGGACTCTCACTTCCTGAATTTAAAGCATATTACTTAGCTACAGCAGTTAAAAAAAAAAAAAACAAAAAAACAAAAAACCTGGTGCTGGCTTATAGACAGATTGACCAATGGAACTGAATCTAGAATTCGGAAATAGACCTTCATGTCTACAGTCAAGTGATTTTGACAAGGCCATCAAGTCCTCCCTGCTAGATCAGAACAGTGTATTCAACAAATGGTGCTGGGAGAGCTGGATATCCATATCAAAAGAAAGAAAGAGGATCCCTTTTTCACACCTTATACAAAATTTAACTCAATGTGGGTCAAGGACGTAAATATAAAAGCTACAACTATAAAACTCCTATTTAAAAATGTAGGAAAACATCTTCAAGATCTTGTGGTATGTGGTACTTTCTTAAATCTTAAACCCAAAGCTGAGGCAACAAAAGAAAAGGTAAATGGGGCCTCCTCAAAATTAAACACTACTGCATCTCAAGAGACTTTCTCAAAAGGGTGAAAAGGCAGCCAATTCAATGGGAGAAAATATTTGGAAATTGCAAATCTGATGATAGCTTAATAGCCATGATATATAAAGAGAAACTACAACTCAACAATACAAATCTTGTTCAAGCCCTCCCAAAAAATTGAACAGGAAATAACACAACCAAACTTGTTCTATGAAGCCAACATCACCCTAATATCAAAACCAGATAAAGATACTATGAAAAAAGAAAATACAGACCAATATCTCTAATGAATATAAATGCAAAAATCCTCAACAAAATACTTTCAAGCCAAATCCACAATCACATTAAAAGAATCATGAACTATTGTGATTAGTAATCGAAGAAAATGTGGGATCGGTGTGGAGAAAGTGGCCATAGTGGCTGCTGGGAGTAGGGAGTGGGAGGAAGAGATGTGATGTGGGGGCATTTTCAGGGGTTGGAGTTGTCCTGGGTGGTGCTGCAGGGACAGTTACCAGACATTGTATGTCCTCCCATGGCCCATTGGGTAGACTGTGGGAGAGTGTGAGCTACAGTGTGGACCACTGACCATGAGGTGCAGCGGTGCTCAGAGATGTATTCACCAAATGCAATGAATGTCTCATGATGATGGCGGAGGTTGTTGTTATGGGTAGAGGTGTGGGGTGAGGGGAATGGGGGATTTTTGGGGACCTCATATTTTTTTAATGTAACATTAAAAAAGTAAAGACCAAAAAAAAAAAGACAAAAAAAAAAAAAGAATTATATGCCATGATCAAGTGGGTTTTATCCCAGGTATGCAAGGGTCCTTCAACACAAGAAAATTAATTAGTGTAATAAACCACATTGATAATTGAAGAAGAAAAATCACATGATCCTCTCTATTGATAGAGAAAAGGTATCTGACAAAATACTGCACCCTTTCTTGATAAAAAGGACTCCAAAAGAAAGGAAAAGAAGGAAGCTTTCTCAATATGGCAAAATGCATATATGAAAAACCTAGAGATAGCATTGTATTCAATGTTGAAAGACTGAAAGCGTTCCCACTGAGATCAGGAACAAGACAAGGATGCCCACTGTCACCATTATTACTCAATATTGTGCTAGAAGTTCTAGCTAGAGCAATTAGGCTAGACAAAGAAATAAAAGACACCCAAATAAGAAAGGAAGAAGTCAAACTTTATTCACAAATGACATGATCCTACAGCTAGAAAATCCTGAAATATCCACAACAAAGCTACTAGAACTAATAGATGTGTTGAGCAAAGTGGCAGGATACAAGATTAATACACAACATCAATAGCTTTTCTATATCTTACTGATATGCAATCTGAGGAGGAAATCAGAAAAAAATTCCACTTATAACAGTGACAAAAGAATCAAATATTTAGGAATAAACTAATCTATTCCTTTGGGAATGATACCCTTTGAATGCATTAGATTTGGATGACATGTCTTGTTTAAATTATCTGTTAAGATTAGGGCTTTAATTCGACCACATCAGAAGGGCAAGACTCAGATTGAGTCCCGATCCCCTTGGTGGGCTGATAAGAGACACTCACTCAAGAAGACACGTGGGAAGAGAGAGAGCTCCACAGATGCCAAAGGAGAGAACTTTGTCATGTGATAGAAAGGAGAAGGCTCAAACAGCTAATGTCCAGGGAAGATGAGCCATTCACCCAATAGTTTGCAGCAGAAGAGAACAGAGAAGCTGAGCAATTGAGAAGACCTGGAAAGAAACGATCCCTATGGCAGAGACTGATAGAGGAAGCCCTGAGAGCTCAGACAGAGATCACCTGCCATCTTGCTTCAACACATGGCAAATTACTATGGTGAGAAAGCAACCTTAGGCTGGACTCTTTAGGGCCTTGTAACTATAACCTTTTGCCCCAAATAAATACCCTTTATAAAAGCCAACAGATTTCTGGTACTTTGCATCAGCACCCCTTTGGCCGACTAATACACCAGATAACAAAAAGCTGAGGAAGTTATTATGAAACCTGCCCTACAAGCAATGCTAAAGGGAGTTTTTTAGACTGAAAGGAAAGGACACTAGACAACAGAACAAAGTGGCATAAAGAAATAAAGATCTCCAGTAAAGGAAAATACATGGCTGACTATAAATGCCTTAACTACTTTATAGTATTTTTGGTATGTAACTCACTTTCTACCTCTTACAGGTTCTAAAATGCAAATACATAAGACGTAATGAAAAAATAAATGGTTTTTTAAAATACAAAGTATAAAGATATAATTTGTAGCAAGTATACAAAAAGGTGGGGGACAGAGCAGTATAGGAACAGTGTATGTGTATCCTATTGAAGTTAAATTGGTATCAAATCAAGCATGACTGTTATAGATTTAGGATGTTAATTTTAAGACCCATGGTAAATACAAAGATAATATATAAAAACTATATTCAGAAAGAAAGCAGAAGAGTTTGCAAAATGGTGCATTACAGAAAAGTAAATATGTGAGGGTAGGCATTAATTGAAGAACTGACAATTTAAAAAGATGTAAGACTTTCAAAGATCAAGTAGCAAAATGGCAGAAGAAACACCTGCATTATCAGTAGTTACTTTATATGTAATTGATTAAGCTCTCCAGTCAAAAGGTAGAGATTGGCAGAATAGATAAAAAAGCATGACCCAACTGCATGCTGTTTACAAGAGACTCACCTTAAATTTAAAGATAAAAGCGTATTGAAAGTGAAAGAATGTGAAAAAATATTCCATGCAAATAGTAAACAAAAGAGAACCAGGATGGTTACACTAATATGGAATAAAATGAACTTTAATTCAACAACTATTTTGCGGGACAAAGAAGGTCACTATAACTGATAAAGGGGTCAATTCAATTAAGAAATTATAACAATTATAAATATGTATGCACATCAAGGCAAAGGCCCAGATAGATGAAGCAAATATTGACAGATCTGAAGGGGGAAATAGATGATTCAATATTAATAGTAGCAGACTCTCATACACCACTTTCAATAAAGGATAAAACAGAAGATAGTAATAGAAGACTTGAGTTCCAGGAAAATGGCATTGTTGAAGGTAGGCATTGCTCAACTCTTTTGCAAAACTGGCAGAGAAGGGGCAAAAACCTACCTGAGTGAACTGTTTTGCGAATCCACAGAGCAGGATGCTGAAGGGCATCATCCAGGAGTGAGCAGGATAAAGAGATAAAGAGCCCAAGGGAAAACCATGAGTTCCTCACCCCTGTGACTGGAAACAGCAGGCAGGTAAGCCCCACCCTCAAGGCAAATAGCCTCCATGGAACCTCTGGTTCTCACCAGCCAGTTGAGTGGGAGGGAATATTCCCTGAAAGGAAGAGGGGTCTGGCAAAGGGTGGAGAGTGATTTCCTATTGGTGGGTTTGACCACCTGAGTTCCCATTGAATCTTGGGGAGGATACCAGCCAGCACTTGAGGTGGCCCTGGGGAGACAGGAGGCCATCACACCCAGCCTCCTGGGAGAGAGGAATTTGGTCAGGGAGGGAACAGAGATAGACATCTAACTAGCCCCGCCCCTGAAAATGGTTAGAAGACCAACTCATCTAAGGGAAATGGGGGTAGGAAGAGCCAGATAAGCTTTCAAAACACTACTTAGTCTATGGAGCTGTTGTATTGCAGGGGGAACCCCTGTCTTGCATGTAGATGGTCTCTGATTTGAATCCCAGTACCTCTTAAGAGAAGGGATTTGGAGAGAGATAAAGCACACACCTAGCACCTTATGATAGGGAACTTACAGACTGAGTTTCTGTGGTATTGTTTTATGGTTTTAGAAGTTTTTTTCTTTTTCTTTTTTTTGTTTTTTGTTTTTTCCTTTATTTTATTTGCTAAAACACCTGTGGAGAGAAGGCTGCAGGATGATTAATTGATGTGCACCAGCAGCCTGAGAAGGTCCCTAAAGGCCTAAGAGGAAAGGTTGTTTTCCTGAGTGGTTTTTTTGTTGCTATTTTGTTTCTTATTTGCTCTTTTCCCTTTCTTTGTTTTCCTTTTTTCTTTTATTTGTTTTATCATCCTACTTTCTCTTCTTTCCTTCACTCTTCTGTCTTCTGACTTCTTGCTTTTCTTTCATTCCACCACTTCTTCATTTTATCTTTTTCTCTCTCCTTTTTTTTTCCTTCTATTCTCTTCTCATCTGTCCTATCTTCTAATTCATGCTTTTTTTCTCTCTATTTTGTTTCTTCTTTTATTTTTCCCCTCATCTGTCCAACCTTTAAAGTTACTCTGTTTTTTCTCCCTATTTTGTTTGTTAAATTTTTCTCTTTTCACTTCTTTTTATTCTTATTTCCTTTTTTTTATGATTTTTTTACACACATTGCTTAGCTTCCTAGCTCTTATATGGTTCCTCTTCTACCTTTTCTGTATTATTAATACTATTACTCTTTTCCTCTTCTATCTTTCCTTTTCTCTGGTCCTAATATTTTTTTCCAAGGGAACACAGACAACTGCAAAGATACAGAATAAGAGGAACCAAGTATCAAAAAGTAACCTTACCACACACAAAGAAACAGCAAAATAAAACCCTAGAGAAGAAAGAGAAGCTAACCAATCAATTAAGCCCATCAAGATAAACAGATGCCTAGGAACCAACAAACAATTACAAGCCAACTAAGAAACAGGATGACATAGCCCAGACTAACAAACTGAAGAACAGGAAGAGGTGCAGAATTTGAAACAACCAATCAAGGAAATCAAAACAAATACTATGAATCAACTTAATGAAGTGAAGGAAGAGATAAAGGATATTAAGAAGACACTGAGAGAACATACTGAAGAAATTTTAAAAATACATAAAAAGATAACAGATATAATGGTGATGAATAGCACAATGCAAGAAATCAAAAATACACTGGAAGCACATAACAGCAGATTTGAATAGGCAGAGGAAAGAATCAGTGATGTTGAAGACAGTATTTCTGAAAACAGACAAATAGTAGAACAAAAAGATAAAGAGAAAAAATTTAAAGGACTTAGGAATCTGAACGCCAACCCAAAACACACAAAGATAAGCATTATAGGCATCCCAGAGGAAGAAGAGAAGAGAAATGGGTAAGAAGGAGTATTGGAGGAAATAATGGCTGAAAATTTCCCAGTGCTTTTGAAGGACATAGATGTACATGCCCAGGAAGTACAGTGCACCCCAAACAGTATAAATCCTAACAGACATACCCCAAGACATGTATTTATCCAATTGTCCAATGTGCAAGACTAAGAGAATACTGAAAGTAGCAAGAGAAAAGTGATCCATAACATATAAGGGAAGATCAATAGGATTAAATGCTGATTTCTCATCTGAAACCATGGAGGCAAGAAGGCAGTGGTATGACACAGTCGAGGTGCTAAAAGAAAAAAAACTGTCAGCCAAGAATTCTGTTTCCAGCTGGGTGGGCACTCAACAATGAGGGCCAGTTCAAAATATTCACAGATAAACAGAAATTAAGAGTTTGTCAGCAAGAAACCTACCCTCCAAGACATACTAAAAGTGGTTCTGCAGGTCGAAAGGAAAAAACTAGAGAGGGTTGGAGGAGAGTGTAGGAAAGATTATTGGTAAGAATAACTAAAAAGATAAAAAGAGAATTTAAACGACATATGGCATACATAAACCTAAAGAAAATACAGTTAATGCAAATAATTCCTTGACAGTGAAAACACTGAACATTAATGGATTAAACTCTCCAATGAAGAGATACAGATTCACAGAATGGATGAGAAAATATGACCCATCTGTATGTTGTCTACAAGAAACTCACTTTAGGCCCACGGATGCAAGGAGGCTGAAAATGAATGATTGGAAAACAATGTTACATGCAAACAATCAGAAAAGGGCAGGAGTAGCTATAATAATATTGGACAAAATAGACTTTAAATGCAAAACTATTGTAAGAGACAAAGAAGAACACTATATATTAATAAATGGGGTAATCTATCAAGAAGAAATAACAATTATTTTAAAAATTAAAGCACCTAACCAGGGTACTCAAAATACACGAGGTAAGCATTGGAAAAACTAAGTGGAAAAATAGATTCCTCTACAATTATAGTTGGGGAATTTAAAACACCATTATCATATTAGACAGAATATCTCAACAGTGGATCAACAAAGACACAGAGACCTTGAATAATAATTAAGAAAATCTGGACATAATAGACATACACAGAACATCACACCCAAATACAACAAGATATATATTCTTCTTGAATGCACATGGATCATTCTCCAGGATAGACCACATGCTGGGCCACAAAACAACTCTCAATAAATTCAGAAAGATCAAAATTATACAATGTAATTTCTCTAACCACAATGAATGAAGTTAGAAATCAGTAAGGACCAGAGAACCAGATTAGGCAAAAGATATGGAAGTTAAACAACATGCTCTCAGACAACCAATGGGTCAAGGAGAAACTTGCAAAAGAAATCAGTAACTACCTTGAAATGAATGAAAGTGAAAAAAAAAACATATCAATATGTATGAGATGCAGCAAAAGCAGTGCTGAGAGGGAAATTCATGTCCATAAATGCCTACATTAAAAAAGAATAAAGAGCTAAAATCAAAGTCCTAACTGCACACCAGGAGAATTTAGAAAAAGAACAATAAACTAATCCCAAAGCAAGTAGAAAGAAGAAAATAACAAAGATTAGAGCAGAGCTAAATGAAATTGAAAATAAGAAAGCACTAAAAAAAAATAAACAAAACAAAAGCTGACTCTTTGAGAAGATTAACAAAACTGACAAACCCTTAACTAGACTAACAAAGAAAAAAAGAGAGAAGATGCAAATACATAAAATAAGAAATGAGGAAGGGGATATCACTACTGACCCCACAGAAATAAAGAGTATCATAAGAGGATAATTTGAAAATTTGTATGCAACAAGATTGATAATTTAGAGGAAATGGTCAAATTCCTAGAAACACAAAAGCAGCCTACATTGATGAAAGAAGAAATTGATTAACTCAATGGACCAATCACAAGTAATGAAATTGAATTAGTCATCAAAAACTTCCCAACTAAGAAGGGCTCAGGACCAGAGGACTTCACAAATGAATTCTAACAAACATTCCAGAAAGAACTAACACCAAACCTGCTCAAACTCTTCCAAAAAATAGAAGTGGGGGAACATTGCCTAACTCATTCTATGATGCCAACATTACCCTAATACCAAAGCAAAAGATGCCACAAGAAAGGAAAATTTTAGGCCAATCTCTCTAATGAACCTAGATGCTAAAATCCTCAACAAAATATTTGCTAACCATATTCAACAAAAACATCAAACAAATTATACACCATGACCAAGTGAGTTTCATCCCTGGTATGCAAGTATGACTCAACGTAAGGAAATCAATCAATGTAATATACCATATAAAGAGATCAAAAGGAAAAAATTACATGATCATCTCTACAGATGCAGAAAAAAAGTTTGATAAAATACAGCATCCTTCCCTGATAAAAACACTTCAAATGACAGGAATAGAAGGAAACTTCCTCAACATGATAAAAGGCATATATGCAAAACCCACAGCTAACATCATATTCAATGGTGAAATCCCTCAAAGATCTAGAGCAAGACAAGGATGCTCACTGTCAAGGCTCTTATTTAACATTGTGATAGAAGTACTTGCTCAAATCCTTAGGCAAGAAAAAGATATAAAAGGCATCCAAATTGGAAAGAAAGAAGTAAAAATTTCGTTATTTGCAGATGACATGATCCTATACATAGAAAGCCCTGGGAAATCTACAACAGAGCTTCTAGAACTTATGAGTTCAGTAAAGTGGCAGGTTATAAGATTAATGTGCAAAAATCAGTAGCATTTCTTTACACTAATAATGAGCAATCTGAGGAGAAAATCAAGAAAAAATCCCATTTACAATAGCAGCTGAAAGAATCAAATACCTAGGAATAAATTTAACTAAAGATGTAAATGACTAGGATGAACAAAACTCCACAACACTGTTAAAGGAAATCAAAGAAAACCTAAATAAATGGAAGAGTACTTCCTGTACATGGATAGGAAGGCTAAACATCATTAAGATGTCTATCCTACCCAGACTGATTTACAGATTTAAAGCAATACCAATAAAAATTACCACAGCATTTTTTACTGAATTGGAAAAGCTAACTATGAAGTTTATTTGAAAGGGTAAGGAGCCCCGAATAGCCAAAGACACATTGAAAAAGAAAAAGGAAATTGGAGGAATCACACTACCTGACTTTAAAACATACTGCAAAGCTACAGTGGTCGAAACTGCATGGTGTTGGCACAAGGATTGACATACTGACCAATGGAACCAAATTGAGAGTTCTGATATAGAGTCTCACATATACAGTCAACTGATATTCAACAAGACCACCAAGCCCACCCAACTGGGAGAGAATGGTCTCTTCAAGAAATGGTGCTTGGAGAACTGGACATCCATACCCAAAAGAATGAGAGAGGAATACCATTTCAAATCTTATATAAAATAACTCAAGATGGAAGAAAGATCCAAGGCCATAAAGATTTTAGAAGATACTATAGGGAAGCATCTATAGGATCTTGAATTAGGAAATAGTTTCATGAACTTTACACCCAAAGTATGAGCAAAGAAAGAAAAATAGATAAATGGAACCCACCTCAAAAGAGTTTTTCAAGAAAGTGAAAAGGTAGCCTACTCAATGGGAGAAAATATTTAGTAACCATATATCTGATAGGCACCTAATATCCAGGATATATAAATAAATTCTACACCTCAAAAATGAAAAGACAAACAACTAATTTTTTTAAATGGGCAAGTGATTTGAATAGACACTTCAAATGGCTAAAAAAGCACATGAAAAATGTTCAACTTCACAAGCAAGCTATTAGGGAAATGCAAATCAAAACTACAGTGAGATAGCATCTTACACCCTTTAGACTGGTGGCCATTTAAAAACAGAGGGCTACAAGTGTTGGAGAGGATGTGGAGAAATGGTAACCCTTATCCATTGCTGGTGAGAATGTAAAATGATGCAGCCATTGTGGAGGACAGTTTGGTGGTTCCTCAGGAAGCTAACTATAGAACTGTCATATGATCCAGCAAACCCACTACTGGGTATGTACCCCAAAGAATTGAAAGCAGGGACACAGATATATGCACACCAATATTCACAGCAGCATTATTCACTGTTGCCAAAAGTTGGAAACAACTCAAATGTCCATCAACAGATGAATGGACAAGCAAATGTGATATATACATACAATGGAATATTACTCAGCTGTAAGAAGGAATGCAGTATTAATGCATGGGATAGCATGGATGAATCTTCAAGACCTTATGTTGAGTGAAGCCAGCCAGGCACTGAAGGACAAATATTACATGACCTCACTGGTAAGAATTAAGCAAATCGGCAGACTCACAGAGTTAGAGTTTGAATGAGAGATTTACAGGAGACAGAATGGGAAAAGAGTGTTATGAGCCAATGCCCATATGGGCAAAATCTATGACAAGGTGGAAAGGTATAGTTATGCAGTGGATGGGCATGACAGTGGTGCAGTGATGGTATGGGTTGGATGGTGCTTGTCTGTGAGAGGGTTAGGATGGGGAGAGTGAGGGAGGGACCAGGTGAACTCAGGATTTGTGGGTATGTGGTTGAAACTACAATGTTAGAAAGGCTCTTTTGGCAAATATGGCAGGGGAGGGTTACTTGTTTAGGGTGTGGGATTTGGGGGACATGCAGGACAGGGCACACCTGGGCAGATTTCTAGGGAGTATGTGAGTGTTTATCTTGTCATAGTGTGTTGTATCAGTGGGTGGAGACTCACATAATGAGCAGGAAAGTGTGAGATTCCCATCCTGGGGAGTCCTGCTACTTTCTCAAATAGAGGGGTGGGAGTCTCTGGAGAGCATAGGCAGTGTCTAATAGGGGATGACAGGCCAGTATGTCAAGCCCCCAATGTTGTTACAAGTAACTATGAATCTTGTTCTTCAAGGAGTGAAGCTTGGTTGCCATGGGAAGGGGAAGGAGGAATAGAATAGATGGATCATGGGGCATTTTGTGGGTGATGGAATTGTTCTACATGATCTTGCAATGATGGATACAGGTCATGTTAAATTTCATCAAAATTTATACAAGTGTATGGTCCAAAATGTAAACCATAATGTAAATCATTGACCATGGTTAGCAGCAATGTTTCAATATTTATACATCAATTGTAACAAATGTACCATCCACACGTAAAATATTAATAGGGGAAAGGGGGATGATGCTGGGTATATGAGAATCTCCTATATTCTGTATGTGACTTTTCTGTAACCTAAAGCTTCTTTGAAGACAAAATGGAAAAAATAAGACACTGGGTGAATAAATGGAAGAAAATGTCACTGTACATACAAGACAACAGATCTTACAGTGATGAAAGACATAATTTCCAAAAAAAATTTTATTTTTATATTATTTCAAAAATTGTTTAATTTTTTATATTTTATTTATTTTTAAAATTATCATAATTATTTCATTTTCTTAATTGTATTTGTTTATTTTGTTGGCTTCATTTTTGAAGAAGTTTTGGATCACAGTAGGGTTACAACTATGGCAGCAGAGAATCACTGGTGTGGGGTATAAGTGATAGAGGAGGCACAGGAGGAGATTCGCCTGTGGCATACCTATTAGGCACATGAATGGGTTCAGGTGTTCATGAGGCATCGTCATAGTGGGTGGAGATCCAAACACAATAACTGAGAGAATACTGAATTCCTATCCTGGGGAGCTCTGACACATTCTCTAATGGGACAGCAAGAATCCCGAGTATAGGGGCAGTAACTAGTGAAGGAGGATGGCGTATTGACAAGCCCTTGGTATTGATGGCTGTGCTTATGAACCTTTACTTTTGAAATTGAAACTTAGTATTATAGTATTATAGTATTGCCTAGTAGTATAGATTGCCTAAGAGTTAGCTCCTGAGAGCCTCCTTGTTGCTCAAATGTGGCCTCTCTCTAAGCCGAACTCAGCATATAAATGCATTTCCTTCCCCCCAGCTTGGGACATGAATCCCAGGGATGAGTCTCCCTGGCACTGAAGGATTATTACCAAGCACCAACTAGCAATGCAACTGGAGAAAGACCTTGACCAAAAGGTCAAAAATACCTTGATCTTGACAAATGGGTTTATATGGCTAAGAGACTTCAAAGTGAGTCAGGAGGTCATTCCAGAGGTTACGCTTATGCACGTCTCAGCAGGATCTCATTGACTGCCAAAGTAAATATTGCCTCAAATAATGGAGACATCCAGACACCACAGTCAGGGCAGACAGCTCAGAAGTTTGGCACCCTGCCAGTAGGACCCTCTTTGGAATTTATGCTCCCCAGTGTGATGGAGTTGGACTCAGTTGTGATTTCCCTACACATAGCTCTTTTGTCCCTTGTATTTGAATCTATAGTTAGTAGAATTAATAGGTATATGTCCAAGAGACTTAAATCTTTGGGCTCTCCCTGTGCCAGATAGGCCCTGAATCTCAACAGAGTTGCAACACCTATCCAATTCACTGGACTCACCAAGGACAACTAACAAGGAGATAATGATGGACAATGACTATGCCAAGGAACAGAGAGAGTCTGTAACTACAAGCAAGATAAGCCCATCCATCTGCCCCATGGGATGAAAGCTCCCTCTCAATTAGAGGTGGAGTGGACATCACCATGCCAGAACCCTCAGGATTGGGGAATGATCAATGGACTAGAATAGACTTACTGTTATTCTACTATAGACTTATTGTGATTCTAGCAATGGAAGAACTTTTATCATTGATGTGGAGGCAATGGCCACTGGAGGTTCTGAGGGAGAGAGAAAAATATGTGTAATATGGGGGCATTTTGGGGACTTGGGAATTGTCCTGAATGACACTGCGATGACAGATAAAGGCCATTATATATCTTGTCATAACTTACAAAATTGTGCAGGAGTGAGTGTAAGCTACAATGTAAACTAAAATCCACACTTAGAGGCAATGCTCCAAAACATGTTCATCAATTTTAACAAATGTACCACACTAATGAAGGACATTGTTAATGTGAGAAAATGTGGAAGGGGTAGTGAGTGGGGCATATAGAAATATAGAAATCCCCCATATTTTTTATGTAATCTAAGTATCTTTAAAAAAAATTTTAAGTATATAAAAAATAGTAATACTATTAGAAGACTTGATCACTACTATAAAACTAGACCTAACAGACATGTATAGAACACTTCACCCAACAGCAGCACGATACACATTCTTTACTAGTGCACAAGGTTATCCATATCTTAAGTCACAAAATAAGTCTCAATAAATTAAAAAATATTGAAATCATACAATATATCTTCTCTAACCACAATGGAATGAACTAGAAATCAAGAACAATGGGATAACTGGAAAATTCACAAATATGTGGAAAAGGAGATCTCAAGTCAGAAACCTGACCTCACCATTGGAGGACTGGAAAAAGAAGAGCAAACTAAACCCAAAGTAAGCAGAAGGAAGGGGAAAACAATTATTAGAGATCAATGAAAAAGGGGATAAAAAACAATATAGAGAATCAATGAAACCAAAAGTTGATACTTTGAGAAGAGGTGAATGAAATAGGGAATTAAAAAACAGTATAGAGGGAAGCAGATGTGGCTCAAATAGAGCTTCCAACTATCATATGGGTGGACCCATATTCAATCCCTGGGTCCTCCTGGTGACAAAGAAGGGGAGAAAGTGTGCCCACATGGCGAGCCAGTACATGCGAGAGTGTCTGCATGGTAAGCGCGAGTGCCTGCATGGTAAGCACGAGTGCCTGCATGGTAAGCGCGAGTGCCCACATGGTGAGCCAGTGCCCGCACAAGTGAGTCATGCAACAAGATGATGACACATCAACAGAGAGACAAAGGGACAGTCAAGGTGAAACACAGCAGAAACCAGGAACTGAGGAGGGGCAATTGACAGGGAACGTCTCTCCACTTCAGAGGTCCCCAGGATCAAATCCAAGTGAAATAAATAAATAAACACAATATAGAGACTCAGTGAAACCAAAAATTGATTCTTTGATAAGATCAATAAAATCAACAATCCTTTTTACTAGCAAAGAAAAAAGAGAAGATACAAATTTCTAAATTAAGGAATGAAAGTGGGACATTACCAATAACCTCACAGAAATAAAAAGGATTATAATTTAGATACAACTTACACCTACAAATTATATAACCTGCTGAAATGAACAAATTCCTAGGAAGACACCAACTACATACACTGACTCAAAAAGAAATAGATATCAACAGACCAATAACAAGAAAAGAGTTGCAATTACAAACCTCCCAACAAAGTAAAGTCCAGGACCAGATGGTTTCACTGGTGAAATTTTCCAAACATGCCAAGAAGAACTAACACCAAAACTGCTAAAGCTTTTCCAAAAAAAAAATTATAGAGGAGGAAGCACTCCCTAAGTCATTCTGTGAGGCCACCATCACCCTAATACCAAAGCCAGATAAAGATACCACAAGAAAAGAAAATTACAAACCAATATCCCTCATGAATATAAAAGAAATAAATTTCAATAAAATATAGCAAACCAAATACAATAGCACATTAAAAGAATTATACACCATGATCAAGTGGAACTTATCCCAGGTCTGCAAGAGAGGCTCAACGTAAGGAAATCAATTAATGTAATACACCACATTAATAGAACAAAGGAATAAAGCCACATGATCATCTCAATTAACCAAGAAAAGGCCCTTTGACAAAACCCAGCACCTCTTCTTGATAAAACACTCATGAAACTAAGAATATAAAGATAATTTAAAAATAGAATTTAAAAACAATTTTTAGGGAAACGGACTTGGCCCAGTGGTTAGGGCATCCATCTACCACATGGGAGGTCCACAGTTCAAACCCCGGGCCTCCTTGACCCATGTGGAGCTGGCCCATGCGCAGTGCTGATGCGCACAAGGAGTGCCCTGCCACGCAGGGGTGTCCCCGCGTAGGGGAGCCCTACGCGCAAGGAGTGCGCCCCGTAAGGAGAACCGCCCAGCACGAAAGAAAGTGCATCCTGCCCAGGAATGACACCGCCCACACTTCCCATGCAGCTGATGACAACAGAAGCGGACAAAGAAACAAGACGCAGCAAATAGACACAGAGAACAGACACCTGGGGGTGGGGGGAATTAAATAAAATAAAATAAATCTTTAAAAAAAAAAAAATTTTTTAAAGAATATATGGAAACTTCGTCAATATATTATAATAAAGAACATATATAAAAAACCCATAGCTAATATACACTCAATGATGAAAGACTGAAATCTTTCCTCCTAATTGGAAAAAATTAAAATCTTTAGTACAAAAAATCACTTACAAATCAATAAGACAGTGATGAATTACAACTCAATGGTATAAAAACTAGTGATTCTCAAAAAAGAAAAAATCAGATAGCCCAAAGACATCTAAAAATATGCTCAACATGACTGAAGATAAAATTTAAAATGAAAAAGAAGCATTTTTCATCATCTTAGAAAAAATCAAAAAAGATTGACAATTAGTAGTTTGCAAGGGTGTAAGGAAAGGAACAATGTTACAAATTTTTAATAGGAGTATAAATTAGTACAATTTTTCTGGAAAAAAATAGAGCAATATGCATTAAAAATTTTAAACCAAAAATGTGAATCAATCATCTCACTCCTAAAAATTTTTCAACATTGCAACTTGGTTAAATTAGTGAATATCATGAAAAAATTCAGTTTACAGACAGCCATGTATGGCTTAAACATGTACATATACAGAGATGTCTGGAAAGCTGTTCACCAAACTGTTAACATTAATCTGAATGCTTAATGGCAACTTTTAATGGTTTCCTTGATTTTAAAACTCAAAATCTAAAAATTCCATGTCAAGAATTCTAATTAATGTCTATAAACTTCTCTTTACAATTTTGAAGTTAATTTTAAAAGTAAAAACATGGTCAATGTGGAATGTTTCTATAGTTTTCATCAGAGTTTTTGTTTGGCAAAATAAACAGAAATGTGAATAGCACATTCCTATTTCAAATAAACTAAGTATGTACCCTTGCTACACCACTAAAATGTCCTTGCTGTTTGCCACAAATAAAAACTGCAATGCACCAAAACAGGAAAGCATTGAAATCACATAATCTCCAGTAGTCGTATACTTTGGAGTTAACTGCTCATTACACACACACACACACACATCAAAAAAAAAAACCACAAATGAAAGGGTATTCGTTTTTTGTTTACAATTACCTTTCTTGAGGACAGTTATTAGTGCAGAAAAAAACATATTTCTCCAAACTTGTAAGCTCAGAAGACATGTATTTTGGAAAGTTTACACCATGTTTAGCAAGGTAATCTTCAAGATATGGATGCTAAAGAATTAAATATTCAGTACCTAAATTAACTTCTTATTTGATACCTAGAACAAATTGCCAAAAATTATCATCAACATTTATTGAGTTTCTTGGAAAATGAAAGTGACATCTACTTGAAGAAAAAAAAAATTTTTAATTGGAAAGAAACCGACATTTTTAACACCTTGCATGAGTAATAGACGCTGTTAAGTCTTCAAAATTATGCTTGACTTGTAGAGTTCTACAGAAAAGGCTCAAAATATCATTTCTTGATTACCAGACAATGTTTATGTCTTTATTTTCCACTCCAGCTTTAGGCTTTTAAGAACCCTTCCAAAGAGATGTCATGAGGAACTACTATTTTATACTGGAGATGATGAAGCAGTTCTGAAATTTCCAAAATTTTTAACATATGATTATTTTTCAAAAAGTTAGCAAACATTGACCTAATAAATTAAAACTAAAAGATTTTAGCTGGATAAAGTTATCATAGATAAACAAATCCTAAAAATGTCTTTTTTGCCTAGATCTAATATATCCATGAGAACAAACTTTTATAAAAATCAATTAAGAACACTCTTCATGGTGAAGGACAACTGGGGGGAGGGAATCTAAACAGGCTCCTTTTGGGAGTGATAATGAAAAAAAAGTTAAGAAAAACCAAGTTAAGCAAATCTGGATTTTACCCACTACCCAGAAAGATCTTGGGCAAATTACCTAATCTTACAGAGCCTCGATTTCTTCATGAATAAAATGGAAATTACAAATTCTTCCTTAAAGTTTAAGATCTAAATAGCATACAGCAGAGAGCTTGGAATACAGTTACTGTTAAATAAATGTTAACTCCCTTCTCTTTTCTCCTCTCTCTTGAGGATGCTATATATCATAGACTCTCCCACGAAAGAATCCACAGATTCCAAAGGAAAGTGGGACACAGGGGAAATGGAAAGAACTCCAAAAGTCAATGATTCTGTACATGGTCCCTGGACCCATTCATGTCCAAAGATAGTGAAATCTGGTACAAAAGACTGGGTTCAAGTCCCAAATCTGTGATTTTCTTAGATGAATAAGCCTGGCAAACTTGTTTAACTTTTATGAGCCACAGTTTCCACTGAGTAGTTATGAAGAACATGTAAGATAATGCATGTGGCAATCTTTGAGAACTATCAACCACTACACAAATAGTAGGTCATGTTCAGTGGTGGTTCATGGTCATAATGGCAAAAAGGAAACACTGACCTAGTCTCTGAGCGCACTGGAAAAGGAATGGGAAAGAGCAAAAACCTACTCCTCTTCTACTCCTAGAAGAGAATCAAGTCAGCTTATATCTACTTTAAAATAAAATTACTGGTGGAACTCTTACCTATCTCTCTGTTCTTCATCTGTAGAGCAATCATCTGAGAAAGATGTTCCAAATATTCCAAGGAGAGCATTGTGGCCTTTCCTGTCAGCCGTATGAAACACTCGAGAAGCCAGGTGCAAGGCAGTGGGTAGTCCCTGGGCGGGGACAGTGGTGCACAGCTCGTGATGGTTAAGGACAGGGTGAGCTCGTGGAACACTACGAAGGAGAAAAGAAAGTGGGCTTTTTATTATCTTCCAGTCTTTAGATATAAAATACATTTTATTTCAATAGTTTAGCTCAGGCTCTACAAATTAAGTCTAAATGTATTTAAAGTTATGATTTAAAATTATAATAATGGTTTGTTAACAAATTTACTATAACAGTCTCAGACCACTGACCTGAGCTTCAAACTCATATATCCAACTATCTGCTGAACATGTCTCTCAGGTACCTCAACATCTAAAATCAAACTCACTGCATCCCACTCTAAACCTCTTATTCTCTTGAATTCTCTGAGTCAGTGATAACAGATCCAGGCATCAAGCATTACTCCTCTGGAACTCTACTCAAAGGCTAATGTCCCTGAAGAAGTAGAACAATGCAGTACATTATTCATTAACTAGCCTAGTTGGAACCTCCGGTCTCCCTAAATCAGTGTGGTAACTCTCTTTACACCAGGGGTTCTTAACATTTTTTGTTCCACAAACCCGTTTGCCAATCGGATGAAAACCACAGACCCGTAACTAAGTCCACACTATACTGTGTATTGTTTAATAAATATATCGCATCCATACCAACACATCCCCACAAGAAAAACGTTTTTTGAATTTCAATAACCTCACAGACCCCTTGTTAGGAACCAGTGCTTTACACTCTGCTGGCGCTTGCTTCTCTCTGCCTTTCAAAGTAGAGAAAGGGATCGGAAAATCTGCTTTCTTAATCTCCAGTGCCACTTGCTATCCAATCAACACATACTTATTGAGCAACTACTATGTGTCAGGCTCTGTGCTAGGTGCTTCAAACACACTCTCTTTAACTCTCACGGTGGTCCTATATGGGAGGTATTCATATCCTTATTTTGGTGTGGGCTTATTTTAGATAGGTCCCAAAATGGGTGAGTAACTCCTAGAATCCAAACAAAACATTGCTGAGGATAAGCCAAATGTCTTTCCTGTTAATGCCTATCAATGACCTCTGAGGGGGAAGTGGCCCTTATCTACCACTGCTCCATCCCCACACCTCCCTACTTAAAGCTATACCCTTCCATTAACTCAATGGCCTTCTTTTCATCAAATCAAAAGAACTTTTAAAGATAGTGTTCTCTATGACCTCCAAGACACAGCTGACAATGTTAACGACGCATTCTCGAAATTGCTTGTCCCTTGTGCAAGTTTTTAAAAATCTACACTATCCCAATTCTCCATCTACCTCTCAAATTAGAAACCCAACTGTGGTGTGAAAAGGTGCATCCAGGCAGCCAGGGCAGCAGGGCACTCTGGGTTCCTGAGAAAAGACTAAAAGACTTTTTTTAAAGAGAAGAGGAAGGTGAGCTCTGATAATAAGCACATCTATATCATCATTCTACTTGGGAACAGGTCCTGGCTAGTGGAATGTTCTTAATACTACATTTCAGATATTTTTTTTCCTTGAAAAAGCAGCACAACCAATTTGAATTCCTACGCTCCTCATAACACCTTAATCATATAGCTCAGTAAATGACTATCCCTTGGTTTTTGAGCTAAATGACAACGTGTTTTCAATAGACGGCTGGATTCCCAGTAAAACAACTCACTATGAGGACTAGTCCCTGGTGAGAAAAGTTAGGCAGGAAGGAAGGGAGGGAGGGAGGGAAGGGGGGAAAGAAAAGAGAAGCAGTGATAAAAACATTTTCAGAAATATTTTTTCCAAAATTCTCCTCATATTGTAGATTCTTAAGTCATAATTTTTATTCCTCTGCAGCTCATACTTGTTTTTCTTTAACAAAAATTTCCAGTTCAACTTACAATGAATTAAAATAGTACTATATATATATCAATAAAAGCTACAAATATTTTTGGTATGTTCAAGAAGGGCTGTGTGTTTTTATAGCACACTCTCCTTAAGCAGGACTATTTGTCATTCTTTGAAACACTAAGACATAAAAAAGAAAAGACTGACTCTGTGTGTGGCCACACTACTTTGCTTAATGCACTAAATGCAAGGATTTTTAGCAAAAAAAAATCAAGAACTTTCTGCACCATTGATAATCTGACAGTAACTATTTATTGAAGGTAAAATACTTGTTGTCTGCTGTCATTATTTGTTTTAATACATAATCTCACTAACTAAATGAGCTTAAAGCAAGACAGATAAGCAATGGCATGTACAGGGTCACTTAAATGCCAATTTGACTGTTTCGTAAACTTTGGAATTCTTTTCCCATGAGTCTATTCTCAGCTACTTAATTGTAAGTAATATCCATTTACAAACTCAAGGCTGGCTATAAAAGGGTTGTCTTCCATGTCTAGCACACCTTTCAGTGCCCTAAGCAACAACAAAAGCTAATAATTAAAGCTTCTTTAAACCTCCATAAAGAGTTAAATGAAGAAAAATCTAGAATAAACTAAGCCATAAAGACCTAGTGGTGAAATGAGGAGAAAATTAGAGTTTCAACAAAGTGAATGGCAAAAGGTAAAGTATAATCTAAATTGCGTTTACACACTACTATTCAAAATTATAGTTGTACTCCTATATAGTAGGCAACTCTGCTAAAAAAATGGGGGGGCGGGTATGAAATGAAACATGAAACAGTGGGAAATAAAAGCAATGCCCTCTAATTTACCAGATTAATTAGCCTATGCTCATTTTGTGTTGTCTTTCATTTTGCTTCATCATTAAAAATAAATATATATATGTGTGTATATATATATGTGTGTGTGTATATATATATATAAACAGTTAATCCAAATCAGACCAAAAAAATCAACTCTAATATGCTAATAACATTTAATTGTCCTTAGTCTCACAAACAGCTCTTTTTATTCTAACTATTCTGGCTGTTGTTGCACCACCAAAGTGAGTGCATTGATCAAAACAAGAATAGAAAGAAGCATGGAGCATAGCATATGTATCATAACTGCAAAATCCATCACCAACTCTTTTGGGAGAAGGCTTAACTCAGATCTCATTTATGAGTTTCTAAAAATTTAATTTTTCTACTGAATAACTTCTCTTCAGGTAGTAAAATTTGTAAATTTAAGGAAGTTACTTCTTAGATAGTTTTTGATCCCACGAGGGTTTTAAAGACTTTGGTTTCTGCTGTGGAATTCCTAATTTACTTTTTCGTACTCGCTTAACTTCTTTTCCTCTGATTTGTAATAATTCCGATGATTTCACCTTTTAAAAAATATAAGGGGTGCTGTTAAGGAAAGTTATAACAGAGTTATCCAATGGTTAATCTCATATTTAAACTCCTAATTTCTATGTATATTTTGTAACAATATATAGCCTAAAGTTGAAATTATTTTTCTCTAAATTCATATACACTGTCATAGCAATAAAAATATTACTACTTATTCATAGTGTTTTAATTTATTGCCTTAAAACATTAAAAAGGAAATACAATATTTTCCCTCTGTAAGTCTATTCTTCTTGATTGGTATTTTTAATAGAACTTAGCCTTAATCTCTTAAAGTTTGGCATGACTGGTGGTTGTAAGCACAAGCTACAAGAATCTTAATGCCTTTTATATAACTATTTTGAACAATGTTAATCAATTTTTACTTCTTACAGGTGTATTATTTTCTATTACTACTGCTTGGGAAAAATCAAATACATTAATGTTTCATAAATAATTGCCTTTTAATCATTATAGGTAGTGGGAGCACTGTTTTTCCTAGCCTTCCTAGAAAATATGCAGAATTCATGGTAATGGTTCATCTAAAGATATTTTTCTCTGTATTTTTGTTTGTTTGTTTTGAGCCTAGATATAAGGAAGAAAGCAAGCCGGGAGGCTCTCTTTGGGGAAGATATGGTTAAGGAAGTAGGAGGCCAGATAATGGAGATTCTTACAAATTAGGTAGAGAGTTTGAGCTTGACACACTAGTAGAGAGAGACTTCTTGGTTTAGGGAGTGATGAAAAATAATGAAAGCTCAAGGAACACAACACATTCTATCTAACCACTCAGTTAATGTTTCATTTCCCTCTATGGTATCTCTACCAAGTGGTCATCCAAACCTGACTTGAAAACAGTCAGGAACAGAGAAACTGAATACATCCTAAAGCAGTCCACTTTCTCTTTGAAACTATTCTAGTTATTAGAATTTCTTTCCTACCTACCTTCCTTCTTTTTTCCTTCTTTCCTTCCTTCCTTCCTTCTTTCCTTTCTTGTTCCTTTCCTTCTTCCCTCCCTCCCTCCTTCCTTTCCTTTCTTTCATTATATTGAATCTAAAAATTTTCATCCATCAGTAGTCTCAGTTAAAACCTCAGGAACCATACAAGCACAATCTAGCTCTCTTCCATCTTTTAGACAGTGAAATATTTTAATACGGTTGACTCCCCTGGGCATGCTTTCCCCCAGATAAACATCCCCATTTGCCTAAATTTATATCACATGACATGATTTTGAAGTATCGTGCTTTGTCATCTTGAATGCTTTCTTCCAGGCTTCAATTTGTCAGTGTCCCTCCTGAGGTGGAACACCCAGATCTGAACAAATATTTGAAGTGCGATGTGATCAGATCAGCAGGAGAAAGATGATCCCCTTTTATGGTATTTCTCAATCAACGCAAGCTATGATTGCATTTATCTTCCTATCTCAAAACTACATTTTAGTCTAAAACTCAGGAGTTGTTTACTATTACTGTTGTCACGTCATCCCATATCTTCTCAGTTTGTGGGACCATGGGCAGAACCATATTTATATTTCTCCCAATTAAATTTCATGTGAGATCTGACCAACCAAATTTTACCCATCAAGTTTTGGGTATTTATCTGCAAATCCAATCAGTAGGACTTCCACCATCCAAGTTTGGGAAATATACTGAAATGGTCACAGCCCTACTGCTCCCCACTAGGAACTTTCACCCATTAATGTGCATCCTTTGGATAATTAATTACAAATCTACCTCGCTGTTTGCCTGACTACAATCTTGTCTACAAAACTATCATTGTCAAACTTTCATAAGTGAACTGCCAAAATCCAGAGGATAATAATTAATTGCATTGAATTTTCTTGTGTGCCAAGCATTGTTCTAAGTGCTTTATATTTCAATATCACATATAATCCTTACGACAACAATCCGAGGTAGGCACTGCCAATATCCCCACTTCACAGATAAGGACAGATAAGAAGCTCAGTGATTTGCTGGAGGTTACCCTGCTAGTAAATGGCAGAGTAAGGATTCCATCTCCAGCAATCTGGCACCAGAGCCTGTGCTCTTCACCATAAGGCTCTTGTGTTGAACACCAGTACTAACACTTTTCTGATGTTCAATCTAGTAACCTAGGAAAAGAAACATGGTTGATCTTCCATGACGTGTCCTTAGGGAACCCATGCTAGTACAAAATGGCTACTGCTCCCTTTTATAAGCGTTCATACTCACATTCCTTTCAATGATCTTTTAATTATTCTGGAGTTTTGTCCAGGCTCAGTGCATACATTGTGGAAACCACAACTTTACCCAAAAAAATGATAAAATTCAGATCTTAGTCTTCAGGCTTCTAGCACCTCTCCCACTGCAGCAGCAACTCAAGTCGCTGCTTACAGAGGATGCAAAGACCTCATTTGCAGGAATCAGTGTGTCTAAAACAACAGGCTTAAACCTATCAAGGCTAGCTCAAAATCTTTTACCAATCTTGGGCTTCAAGTTTCTTTTTATCAATTCCTTTTGACTGCTTCATAAACTAAAGATCATTCTCTTTGTCAGCTTTAAGAGAAGCAAAGGAGTTTATCAGTTTCCTTTTCTCTTTGTCATATTTCTGTTTATTTAAAACCTCAACCTTGTTCATAAAATAAGTTAAGGCAGTGCTGTCATCTGTTTTCATCACACTATTCATCCATAATGACAAGGTTATCCTTCCTTTTTTTCTCTTTGCTGCAAAACCAACATGAAAAATACTTTTTGTTGTTAGCATTATTCACGGGCATCAACCTATTTTGGATCTTAGTCTTCTTGGTATTATTGTTATAGCCACATGCCACTCTCATATTTATCTATGGATATACATCTCTTCTTTCGTTTCTCTATATTTTTAAAACTCTAATTGTAATAGATCACTCATACTTGTTTTGTGAGAATTTGGGTGTTTGGGGCTTCCCCCACCTCTTAAACTTCCTTCCAACTTGAAACCTCAGGTCATGTCATCATATTTATATCTTTTACAGGTTTTTACTGCCATTTCTCCCTCCTAAAATGCTCAACAATCCTCTCACTGGCTATTGTGTCAGTCATTTCTTCACAGGATTCTCATTATTTCTATATAATTTCTCTATTTTGTTGGTCATGACTTAGAACTTTATTGCAGTAATCAGTTTCTGAGTGCAGAAAAGGTCAATAAGGTAAGGATTTATCAAGTTCTCTACCTTTACTTACTGAATGAGACATTCTGTAGTGTGTATGGGTAGCTAAAGACCTGCATTGCTCCTCTATTACATCTCTGTGCCAGTTCTATTATCTGTTTATAAAGTTATGTTTCTTTTCCCTCCAATTCTGACCAGTCTTGCAGGAGTATATTGTTAACACATTCCTGTGCCAGAAATGCTAGAGATTAACTTCATGGCCTCAAATGTCCATATACAGGGTAAAGTTCATGGCTAATAATTGATCTTGAGCTATTAAAACAAATAAATACATGATACTCAGTGAGGACTTGGTGGGATCAGTCACAGGAATACTTTTCACGCTTGGTGCCATAATATCCCATAATAAACCAGAAGATCTTATTGAACATTCTCTTCTCCTTCCTTGAAACACCTCTTTTTCAGTTTAGAGTCCTCTTAACTCATTCTCCAAGTCTCTCTGTTCAAACCATTCTTCCTAGTTTGGTAAGGCATACCCATACCTAGCCATCCCTTGTAGCTGACAGTCTGTGTTTTTGTACTTAACCAGACCTCTGCTTAGCTGTTTCAAAAGGGCAGTGTTGCAAAATGGTAAAGAGTTCCAAAATTAGAGGACCTCAATTCAAGTCCCGCCTTTACAACTTAAGTAGATATTTGTACTTGGGCAACTTATTTATCTTCTCTATGACTCAGTTTTCAGCTGTGAAATGAGGGTAATAGAGTTATTAGAAGTAAGTAAGATAATAGATGTAAAACACTTAGCAAAGTGGCTGGCAATGGTAAGCAATATGTTCTAGTCACCATAGGAAGGGATTGCCTCTTTTTAAAAATAATAATAATTTTGCATAATTTATTAATAATATTTAATAACAGCCACAAGTCAAATGAAATAATGTTATGGGATGTATCCAACAAGGGATTAGAAATTCTTGACAAGCCATAGTAGTTAAGCCACTGTCTAGAAATTCAATTTCATTCTTTAAAACACTTAATAGCTAACTATTTATCTCTCATTTCTACTTTTTGTTTCCAAAGTCCCTGTGTTCAGGTAGAAGAAGAGAAGCAAATCCTAGCTATGCTCACAAGCCCCTTTACACCAAGATAGCATAAATTTTAAATTTGCTTTCTAGGTCCCCACACTTAAAAGGTGTCAGCCTAACAGACAGAATTCACCTGGAATAGTTAACAATGGGATCACTTAGCCTTGGCACGTTTCATTTCATATCCCAGGTGCATACTTTGGAAACAGCACACACCTTCTGATGGGGTCAGTTACCATCCACATGATAACTTCTTTATCCCTGACAGCAGCGGTGAATTTTCTCTGTCCAACTATTACTTGCGGATACTCCTTATAACCTATTATTTCCTGGAAGATCAATATGTTAGTGTCATGTAGGATGAAACTAATTAGGAAGCTAGGGCTTGGGAAATTAAGAAAAAACAGAAGACAATTGCACCAATCCATACATAAGGTCACCATGCTTCAGAGTAGGATGAGGGCAATTGTAAAAGAGAAGAAAAAAATATAAGCAGTGATGTGTGGGAAATATCGAGGCCTTGGAAACCAATTATATGTGAAAGTCAAGGAAAGGGAAAGGTCACAGATAAAGCCAAGGTTTCAGAGTTCTTGTCTTGGATAAAAAATGAAGAACTGGTAATGGCCTGTAGACTTGGGTGAAGCATGGTAGGAATTTGGTGATTGGGGGGCTGAGGGGGCCCAGAAAGAGAGTAATTGACCAGGAAGTTTGTTTATCCAAGAAGGGGCATCCTTCTGAATCAGTCAAGGAGGGGACCCTAGTGATAATTGAGATAATGTCTGTGGCACAGTGAAAAGTAGGTTTTTTTAATCCTGATAACATATTGTAAATAACTTTATTTATGTAAATCAAAAAGTGACTTTTTCTAATGTATTAAGTAAATAATGGTAAGGTGACATGCAGATGTGGTAAAAAAAAAAAAGGGATTAAAATGATACAAAAAAAAGCTGAATCTTGGGAGCACCCTCACAACAGGAAAAAGACTCTAGCATTAGGATAAGCCTAAATGGAGGAAAGTTATAAGTTACAAAATTCATTCAGTCTTGGACCCTAGTCTACACTTCTTGACTTCCTCAAGATGGTAACTAGAAGATTCTTGGTATTTCTGAAAGCCTGTCCTCTCTCCCTGTAGTTGCAATCAGGTTTGAAATGAAAAGCCCTCAATAAATGGATGTCCCCTTTTCCCAAATGGGCAATTTGCACCTCTGGGACCCACTTTTTCAGGGTGACCCACCTCCCATGGCTTTGGCCTCTGTCTAGGCCATTTCCTCACATTTTCACATTCTCAACTCTCATAACTCAAGGAGTCCGCAACATAAATAGCTTTTTACCTTTAAAGATATCTGCTTGACTACTTTTGAAACACCTGTGGGTTGTCCATTTTCTGAAGGTTTCTGTGACTCCTCTGCTGGTTGAACTTCTGAAATTTCCTGAGGTTTGAATAGTATGCTTCCTACTTCTGAGACTCCCCATTCAGATATATCCTCTTGTTCAATCTGAAAAATACTCGATACAGCTTCAGGAAGTTCCTCAAGCAGAGTTTGCTGGGAAAAGTAAACATAAAAGAATGTTCTTTTTATTAGTCCTTAAAAGTTTTAAGTCATGCGGTGCTTTCCATCCAAGAGCAAAATGAATATGAAAAGACATGTCTGAAATTAAGCAGAGGTGGTAACCTTTCTCTGATGATTTAGAAAGAGAAACTCAAATTGACTTAAGCAAAATGAAGGCAGGCAAATTATTTTCCTCAACCCTCATCTCAGAAAACAACTCCACAGTTGTTACACACAAACCTTAAGGTAATAGACAAGTCTACAATCTGACCCTGACTCCACCCCATATCACAGAGAGTCGAGATCTAATATTCATTCAACAAAAAAGGCACTGCTGGCTGGTTCTAACTTTCATTCTTGCAGCTTGGCTTTCAGATCACTTCATGTCAACTAAGACAGTTGAGCCCTGCCCAAACTTTTGATTTTTTAGGCCTGATAAATGGATGTCTGCTAACCAGCTGCTCTTCCAGAAACCTGACCTCAGTTCCAGAGGGAGAAGCTGAAGTACTGACCAAGATCTCAGAAGGCCACCCATCAACCCAGCTCCATTCTGAGCCTAAGTAAAAAAGCCACAAATTCTCATCCCCACACCCGATTTTTGTGTTGTTTAAAAATGTCTCATTTACTTCCATCTGTATCTCACCTGGTCTTATGAAAACCACTTTATGGCCATATTTGGGCATTACCCAATTTAAACCAAGATTAATTGGGATTATGGAGTACTGAGAATACAATGATAAAACCAGTCTGATTTACAGAAACAACTGAATTCTATAGAATGACTTTAAAATGCAGTTGAATCTTTTGTTCTTTGGTACACTCATTTCCTAAAAATAATAAGTAAGCTAAAGGGTAAAGATGGAATACAGTATTACCAAATACTATAAAAACACAATAGTTCTTTACTATGCAAGAAGAGACTCTGGGACCAAGAAATTTAAAGTTTACAAAATGAAACTTTAATCTTGAGTTCATGTTTTTATAAATCTATTGGATAGTGTTGTAGAAAGAGTAAGAGATTTGGAACCAGAAAAGAATGAATCCAAATCCTGAAAGTGCCAATTGAGAGATGTATGGTCTTGGTCAAGTTACCTAACCTTTTTTAGCCTCATTTTCCCCATTGGTTAAACAGACAATAAAACCCTTTCCAAAAAATGGCAGAATAGATAAACTGGGATGGTATGTACAACTGACCCTGCACCTACACCATCTACCTGTGAAAAACTCATTAATTTCATATTCCTCAGTTTGGGGCACTGTTGAGCACTCCTTTTTTTTTTAATTGCTCTGCTTCTGGCTTCCTCAACACACTCTCCCAGGATTCTAATTTGGGAGATTGAGTAAATGAAGGTACCACTCACAAAAATAGAAAACACAAGAAAGCAAGCAAGTTTGGGAAGGGGGTAATAGTAGTAGTCCTCTAGCTGCAGTTCACCCAGTGAACTGTACTCCTCCACAAAATTTGCCCTGGTGCTATGACTACTGCTCTCTGCCGTGCCTCTGTTTTGCATGTCTCACCCTGTATCACAATTGTCTAAGTAATAAGCACAATTGCCAACATTTATTGATCATTATCTCATTGAATTTTTCTGTATATTAAGATTCTTTTATTATTTCTTTAATATATATATATGTATTTCTTTAAAGATATTTGGATTACATAAATGTTACATGAAAACATACGGGATTTCCACAGGCCCTGCTCCCTACACTTCCCACATTTTCCTACATTAACAACATCCTTCATTAGTGTGGTATATTTGTTACAATTGATGAAAACATTTTGGAGCACTGCCACTAAGCATGGATTAAAGTTTACATTGCAGTTTACACTCTCTCCCACAGTTTTACAGGTTATGGCAAGATATGTAATGGCCTGTATCTGTCATTGTAATGTCATTCAGGAAAATCCTCAAGTCTTGAAAATGCCCCCTTTTACACCTGTTTTTTTCCTCTTCCTGCATGGAATTTTTGTTTTGTTTTTAAGGATTTTTATTTATTTATTTCTCTCCCCTCCCTCCATTGTCTGCTCTCTATGTCCATTTGCTGTGTGTTCTTCTGTGTCTGCTTTTATTCTTAGTAGGCGGCTCCAGGAACCAACCCTGGGACCTTCCAGAGTGGGAGAGAGGGGATCATTCTCTTGTGCCACCTCAGCTCCCTGGTCCTCTGCATTTCTTATTATCTCTCCTCTGTGTCTCTTTTTGTTGTGTCATCTTGCTGTGCCAGCTCTCTGTGTGGGCCAGCACTCCTGTGCGGGGCAGTACTCTATGCAGGCCAGCACTCCGTGCAGGCCAGCACTGGCCCATGTGGCAAGTGGGCCCTGCATTGAATTTTAATCTTCCCTCAGCCTCATGAAGTAGAAACTGTTTTCAACCCCATTTTATGGATGAGGAAAGTGAGGCTTAGAAAAGTTAAGTAACTTTCCCAAGGTGACACTGTGAGAAAGTAGCAAAGCTGTGTTTGAACCTAGACAGTATGGTTCCAAAGGGGACCCTCTTACTCTCTTTCCCCTTTACCCGATAGAATAGTGGTATTCAAAATGTGGTCCACAGACCACTGAGGCTCCTCAAGATGTCTTTCAGGAGTTCTGCAATATCATAACTATTTTAATAATTATACTAAGACAAAATTAATTGCTTTTTTCACTGCACTGACATTTGCAGATGATGGAAGAGCAATGGTGGGTAAAGCAGTGAACCAATAGATTTTTAATTACTAATTCATGAGGTTACAAAATCATGCAGGAATATAAAAAAATCCATTCTTAGGCACTCTATAATACTAGGCTAAGTTTCCATTTCAGGAGTAAAGGATAATATGCACACCCATCGATACCAAGGGCCCGTCAATGCACCATCCTCCTTCACTGGTCATTGTCCCTGTACTCGGGGGATTCCTGCTGATTCATTAGAGAATGTGGCAGAACTCCACAGGACGGGAATTTGATATTCCTTCCGTGATTGTATGAATCTCCACCCACCCTGACAATGCCCCATGAACAATGTTAACACATTTATATGCCTTATATGTATGCCCAGGCAAGCTTCCTCCCATGACTCCCCCATCACTGACAACCCACACCAGTGATCCTCCACTGCCACAGTTGTAACATTTCTGTGATCCAAAACTGCTTCAAAAATGAAACCAATAAAATAGTCAAATACAATTAATAAGAAAATGAAATAATAATGACAGTTTTAAGAATAAATAAAATGCAGAAATTTTAAAAGTTAAAATTTAAAAATTAAAATCTGGGATAAAAAATAATGAAAAAATATTTTTAAAATTTTTTTGATATTTTGCCTTTCATCACTGTGAAATCTGTTGTCCTATATGTGCAGTTACAACGTGCAAAGTAGATCAATGGATTTTAATGTATGTTATTAAAAAAGTTCATTTATCTGATTTTAGATTCTACATTGCAACTAACAGATGTCGTTTTGAAACATTTCTGAAATGTTTCTGAAATTACCATTTGTAGAGCTTGAGTGTAAGAAAGAAGGGTATCAATATTTTGTAGAAGGGGTATTAAAATATGACTCCCTTTCCAAACTTGTGTAAGGTCAGAATTATTATGATATTATAATCAAAACAACATATTGCAACAGATTTAATATAAAAGCAGATATGAGAATCTAGTTCTCTCCTTTAAACCAGACAGTGAAGATATTAAACCAGCCACTTGCAAAAATGTAAGACAATCCCATACTTCTCACTAAATTTTTTTGTTTTGGAAAATAGTTATTTTTCATTTAAAATGTTATTTATGTTACTATATAATTATGTTACTATATAATTTTAAAAATATTAAAATAGTTAATTTTTCACAATTTTAATTTCTAATATGGTAAATATTAGTTGATATAACAAAATATTAGTTGATAAACAAACTCTTGGGTTTCTGAAATAATTTTTAATAGTGTCAAGGGGTTCTGAGACACAAAAGTTTGAGAACTTTAAAACCTTAAAGTTTGAAAACACTTTTTAAAAGGAATTGTCTCTCTTATCTTTCATGTCTCAAGCTCTTAGCACATTGTAGAAGCTCAGTAGTTATTTATGAATGAAAAAATAAAATTATTTCAATTTTTTTCTCTACTATGTAATTAGTCTCTATTAAGATATTCATCACATAGTATTTTACGCTGTCTCTCTCTTTATGTAACTGTCAGTTCCTACAATGACTTCCTCAAGGGTAAGAAATGTCTTTTTTATCTTTGTGTCAACCATCTCTAAAACAATGACTGGCACATAGTAAGAGAAGGAATGAATGAATAAATTCCTTGATATTTTTTATTTTTGTGTGCTTACATAAAGAAATCATTCTCAGTGGTGGTTCAAAATCTCATATTCAAAATGGTGGGTACTTAAAAAGAAAAAAGTCATGACACTGAGAAAACTCCTTTCTTTAAAAAAGGAAAACAAGTCATATCAAAGAAATAGAGCTTTGGCCTGTGGCACTGAGATATCCACAAATGAGGCCTCCATGTTCTGAGGCAGAGTACCAGGTGCATCTTGGGCACTCTGGGATGGGAGAACACTGGCAAATCACAGCCCAGGAACTGCCAGAGACAACGTCTAGGGCTAAGGGACAGGTAGGTCAGACAGACCGAGTTCCGCTGCCTGGCACAGATGAGCCACCACCAAAAGTTTTGTCTGGAATGAACCATACCATGGAGGAGCCTTTCTACCATGGCCAGATTAAAAGATAAAAGGCATTTGACCTCTAAGGAAGTGGAAGGCTTCCTCGTAAAAAGTCACTGACCAAAAGAGGTACGGTGATTGTCAATTCTTTTAACAATTCTTTTAGCTAAATAAAGGGTAAGGTGATGCTTTCTTAGAAACTAATAAATTTTTATTAATTCATCAACCACCTCCTAGATCTCATTCTCTCTAGGCCAGAAGAGTTGTTCATTCTTTCCCTTTTGAAACATGTTTTGGGCCTTAGCTCAGAAGGTCTATGGAAAGGCAACAGAAGTGGGCCAAAATAGGGTACCCAATGTGGTATTGGGTTAAATGTGCTAGGAGTTAAGTACACCTCTAAAGTAAATCACAAGAGTTTTTTTTTTTAAATACTCTCTAAAGAAACCTTTGAGCAATAGGAGGCAGACAATTATTCTAATATAGGCAAGAAGGTTTTTTATTAAAGACTTTACCATTTGAAGTTCTTCAACACTTTTCTGTAATCCTTGCTCTGCTTGCATCTGAGATGCTTTGTGCAACTGTATTTTTCCCATTAAAGAAGCATCCTTCAGGGGGGGAGGAAATAATTAAAATAATGCCAATTATTAAAAATCACAGAGGCACATTATTCAATACATCAAAAAGTTACTCAATATAATGCTGTTAATGAGAATTATAGAACAAAAGACACAATAAAAATATTTTTCTATTCACTACAAGTTCACAGCTTTTTAAATTGTTATTATCTGGAGATACACCATCAGATTTAATAAGTCAATTAGGTAATATACCAGATATTCTGACAATGCTCCTAAACAACTACATAAGAAAGAAAAAACCAAAACTAGAACTTAACCCAACCAAGAGCAAGAAAAAATATGAATATACACAAGTTCACTGGACAGTTAATATCATTTTTACCATGACTAATGACAGTTGGAATGATATACTCTCTACAAAATTGAGGTGGCAATAAGATAGCACACTACAGTGACCTGCATGGAACCAGGAATTAAGAGATCCAGGTTCTAGGTGATCTACAGACCAGACATCAACAAGCAAGTTATTTTGCTTCTCTTCACCTCAGTTTTATCATCTTTAAAATGATGCATTCAACTTTAAAACTTTTTAAGACCCCTTTCACCTGTAGCCTTTTAATAATGCCAATAGCAAGATATAAATACTGATGGTGCTTTAAAACTCTTGTTTTTCTTCCTTTTATTTGTGCCATTAAAAGAGTCCCACTCAGGCCATTGGCTTCTACTCCTACCATCTTGTCACAAATAACTAGAAAATTGGACAAAATATAAGAAATGACTCCTTTAAGACATTGGAATTAGGCAGTACAGTACTGTGATATCTGACTGAATGAAAACAAAGAAAGTAAGATCCACAGTCACCTCAGCTTCCTTCCTGACACAATTTCTAGACTACAACGCAAGGAGGAAGAAACCAAACAGAGCCTGGAGCCTCACTGATCTGAAGAGACAGAAATCTGAGTGAGAATTTGTAAGCCTAGAATATATAAGGCACAGTACTGGAGAAGAGGGAGGTGCATGGAGATAAAAGGCCAGAAGTCTGTATAGACCTAGAGTGAAGGTTTCTCTGTACTTGCTCTAACAAAGCTTAAAAGTAATTCTCGAAAGGATCAAGCTGATCATCAAGTATTTTAACAGCTTATCAGAACAAGCTCCAATACTCTTTAAAGAAAGACAACAAAATCTAGTACTCTACAATGTAAAAATTCACATAATGTGCAGCATCCAATCAAAAGTTACTAGTCAGGAAGCAGATGTGGCTCAAGCAATTGAGCTCCCACCTACTACATGGTAGGTCTGGCTTGGTTCCCAGTGCCTCCTAAAGAAAATGAGCAAGAGCAAGCTGATACAATGAGATGATGCAACAAGATGACACAACAAGAGACATAATGAGAGAAACAACAAAGCAGGGAGCAATGGTGGCCCCAGCAACTAGGTGCTTCCTTCCCACATCAGGGGAGGTCCCAGGTTTGGTTCCCAGTGCCTCCTGTAAAAAAGAGGAACAGCACACAACAAACAGAGAATGCAAACAACCAGGGGGTGGGGAGAAATAAATTAATTAAATTAATAAATTAAATAAATTTTTTAAAAGTTACTAGTCACGTGAAGAAAGAGAAATATGTGACCCATAACGAAGAGGGAAAAAAAGTTAGTAGAAAGAGACCTAGGACAGAGATGTTGGAATTAGTAGACAAGGATATTAAAGACTAATATAAGTAGTATAAATGTGCAAAGTTAAAGGAAAACATAAATATAAGAGAAAGGTAGAATCAAATGGAACTTCTAGAGATAAAACATACATTATCTGAAATAAAAAATTCACTGAATGGGAGCAACAGTAAAGACATTACAGAAGAAAATATCAGTTAACTTGAAGGTATAGCAGTAGAAACTATCCAAAACTAATCACAGAAAGTAATAAAACTGAAATGAAATGAATAATCAATCTAACAAATATTTAATTGGAGATTCAGAAAGGGAGGTAGAAGGGAGCAGGAAAAATTTGCACCAAAAAATGGCCAAAAATGTTCCAAATTTGATGACAATACCCTGATTCAAGAAGCTCAGTGAAATCCAAGCAGAAAAGCACAAAGAATATTGCATCAAAGGGTTTTGAAGTTGAAGTTTTTGTTGTTGGAGTTTTGATGCTGGAGTCTTCAGCTGGAGCCCTGGGAAGTAAACACACAGAGGAGCTTGGCTGTGAGGAAAGAGAAGGAAGCCACAGGAAGAGAGGAGCCCTAAGCCCAGAGAGAAGCAAGCCTTGGGAAGAAAGGAACCCAATAAGCCTGAACCCGGGCAGGCGTCAGCAGCCATCTTGTTCCAACATGTGGCAAAAGACTTTGGTGAGGGAAGTAACTTATACTTTATGTCCTGGTAACTGTAAGCTTCTACCCCAAATAAACACCAAGTTCATCATAATCGAAATGCTGAAAACCAGTAAAAGAATTACTGCAGTTTAATTACCAGAGACTTAAAATCATAGACTTCTTGTCAGAAATATGCAAGCCAGAAGACAATGAGGCAACATATTTGTAGTATTTGTACTGGAAGATACTGCCAACCATCAATTCTGTATCCAGCAAATATATCTTTTGAAAATCAAAGGTGAAGTAAAGAATTTTTCAGCACAGAGTGGAAAAATTAATTGTCATCAAACCTGCACTATAAGAAATGTTAAAGGAAGTCCTTCAGGCAGAAGAAAAATGATACCAGATTAAAACCTAAATGTATACAATGAAAATAAGAGGAATATAAATGGCAAATATGTGTGTAAACATAGAAAACATTTTCCTTTTTAATTTTTTCTTTAAAATATAATTAACGGTTTAAACAAATAACCTTTAGTGATATTTATAACATGAATAAGCATTAATAATAGCACAAGGATGGGAAAAAGATTTAGGGAAAAGGAAGAATATTGCTATAAGGTTCTTATACTACATGTGAAATGGAATATTATTATTTAATTGGGATAAGTTAAATACGCAAGTTGTAAGCCAAAGTAACCATTTAAAAAATAAAACAAAGAGGTATGGGTAATAAGCTAATAGTATAGATAATAGCATGAAATGCTAAAAAAAAAAAAAAAAATACTCAGTTCAAAAGAGGGTAGGTAGAGAGGAAAATAGAAATAGCAAGATGGTAAATTTAAGCCCAACCACACAGTAATTACATGTAAACAATCTAGGCACTCCAATTAAAAGACAAAGATTGTCAGAATGCTTTAAAAGAAAACAAGAACCTACTGTATGTTTACTATAGTATAAAGACATATATAGGTTAAAAGTAAACTGGTGAAAGAAGATATAACAAACATTAATCATAATAAAGCTTGAGTGGTAATATAATATCAGACAAAGTAGATTTAATAAACAGGAATATTACCAGGAAAAACAGGATCATTTCATAATAATAAAAGAATGAAGTCATTAAGATGATGTAAAAATATATCCTAATCATCAAAATTCAAAATACATAAAAGAAAAACTGACAAGAGCTGAAAAGGGAAAAGGTATGTCAACAATTATCATTGGAAATTTCAAAGATGACCTGGCTCCAGAAATTTATAATAAATATACTCTCTATAAACCAAATGTGAATGCCTACAAATAATTCCTTATACTCTTATGCTTCTAAATACATTGTAAAATATAAAAACATGAGAATGATAAAACCAAATTCAAGATATTGTTCACCTCTGAAGAGGGAGGGAAATATTGGAGAGTGGAACAAATAGCTCTATCTATAATTTTTTATTAAAAATCTAAAGTAAATGAGGCAACATATGAAATTTTGACAAATCTGAGTGATGAGTACATGTTCTACATTTGAAATGTTTCATAATAAAAATACATTAGAAAATTTTCTCAACACTTTCTAAGTGGGAAACATAATGATGTCAAAGACGGATAAGAAATACCTCAAGAAAGAAACCTACAGCTTGCCTCACTTGAGAACTTAAATGCAAAAATCCAAAATAAAATATGCACAAATCAAATCAAGCAGTGAATTTAGAAACAATACCTTTTGATCAAGGAAAGTTTTCCCAGAACTGCATGGATTATTTATTATTAATTTATTAGATTAACAGATTAACATAGAAATCCATACACTTATCCCCATAAATGCTGAGAAAAATCACTTATAAAATTCAACACCAATTTCAGAGATAAAAATGTACTAGAAATAGAAGAAAATTTTCCTAACCCTAAAAGAAATATCTGCAAACTCCTACACCAAACATTATGAGAAACAATGCAATATGAAAAATAATAAGTGGTATAAACAATGTAAGGTAGGTCAAATTGTCACTATTTATATATTATATAACCATACACTTAGGAAATAAAAGAAAATCAACTGAAAAATATTAGACCATATTAGAGAAAACAAAGCACATCTAGTAGAAATCAACAACAACAAAAAATTTCACACCAGCAATAGTCAGTTAAGATCCTTTTCTCAAAATAATAACAAGCTACTTATAGGAGCAACAAAATGAATGCTCTCACAAACATTATGTTGAGCAGAAAACGCCAGTTTAAAATGGCCACAGGAGAGCCAAAACAACCACTCTAACTCCTGACAAATTAAATACAAAGGCAAATACTATATGAAAACTCACAACAACACTGAAATTTTAAGTTTTTACCTAAAAGTCCAATGTCTGGGCTTTCTCAGGGACAGTTTTTATTGATTGCTTTTTTCTCTGTGTATGGGGGAGGGTGTATACTTTCATATTTCTTTGTTTGTCTCACAGGTTTTTGTTGAAAAGCTTTGTCTTAGTTTGCCAAGACTGCTGTAACAAAGTACCACAGACTAGTAGGCTTAGGATGCTAGAAGTTCAAATTCAAGGTGCCACCAGGATCATGATTTCCCTGAGGTCTATAGCATTCTGGTGGTGGCCTGCCACCAATCCATAACTCAATCTCTGCCTCCATCATGTAGTTGCGGGTCTCCTTCTGTCTCCTACTAATGTGTCCAAATAATCTCTGCTTATAAGGACTCCAGTCACATTGGATTAAAGCCCACTGCGTTTCAGTTCGGCTTCACCTTAAACAATAGGATCTTCAAAGATCCTATTTACAAATGAGTTCATATCCACAGGATTAGTTAGGGGTTAGGACTTGAACATGTTTTTCTGGGGTACATGATTTGATCAATAAAAGGCTTATAGCAACCTGGGGAGCATTTATTCAAAAGAAATATCTGAATCTGGTAAGAAATGTTGATCTTTGTGGTGTATTACCTTGCCCCAGTCCCATCCCCCACTCTCCAGCTACAGAGTAGACAAGGGAAAAAAGCCTGCATTCCTGGGGAAGCCTGGCAGCAGTCAGAGGGAGCATAACAGATCTGAAGTGCTTTCAAAACCTCATTCTCAAAGCATTGTCATTGTTTGACCTGCCTGGTGGTTTTCTAGAAGACCCCACTTGCATACTATCTTTATTTGACTTGACTCAGAGCTTGCCTAGTGCAGAGAAAGTCTTTTTCTCAGGGGATGGGATGTTTTAATGTTATGGCTGCCGGAAGCAGTGGATAACAGAACAAACAATAGACTAACCAAAAAGCTTAAGAGGAAAATCAGGGGGAATAAGATGTCCATAGGATTTTTGAAAAGTGCAGATATATTCCTAGGAATCTAGATGGCTAGATGCATAGGACTGGGGCATGCCCAAGGCTGAACACAATATCAGGAAAGATCTATGAAGGCCCTAGCTTTTCACCTCTGAATGGTAAGGCTCTATGAAGGCAGGAAATGAAGGCTAACACAGAATTGTAAACTGTTTGCCTGAGCACTGAAGGCATGTCCCAATACATAAGATAACCCCTCAACTAAGGCTGGGAGACTTAACTGGTTCCAGGTACTAGAAGAAATCTATGTTCAATCATGAGCAGACACTAAGCTAACCAAACAGATTCTTGAGTGGCCACACAACAGAGAATACAGATTTTACAAAATTATTTAAAGAAAGTCACTAAATCAAAAAAGTTGCAAGAATAACAGCAACACCTGCAGCAGCAGTAAACAGCAACAATAACAAATCCTAGGGAAATGGGAGGATCTGATCTCCAGAATTGCCATATTATTATTTGAAATGTCTAGTTTTCAATAAAAATTATGAAGCATACAAAAAACAAACATGTATGACACAACACAGGGGGAAAAAAGCAATCAATAGGAACTGTTCCTGAGGAAACCCAGATGTTGGACTTACTAAAAATTGTCTATTTTAAATATGTTCAAAGAACTAAAGGAAATCATGGGCAAAGAATGGAAGGAAAGTTTGAGGACAATGTCCCACCAGATAGAAATATCAATAAGGAAATAGAAATGATAAAATGAACCATATAGAAACAATGGAGTTGAAAAGTATAATAATTGAAAATGAAAAATTCACTAGAGGTGCAGATCTGAATAATCAGAAGAAAGTATCAGTGAACTTGATAATAGGTCAAATGAAATTATCCAGTCTGAGAAACAGAAAAAACAAAGAATAAAGAAAACTGAACAAATCCTCAGAAGCATTTTTATCAGAAGTTTATGGGACACTGTTAAGCCAAATGGAAGTACCAGAAAAAGAAGATAAAGAATATTTGAAGAAATCATGTCAAAAAGCTTCAAAGTTGATGAAAAACATAAAGATCCAAGACACACTCTTGGAGAGAGTGATCCACACTTAGATATATCATAATCAAATTGTTAAACTGTTGAAAGACAAAGACAAAAAGAGAATCTTGAAAGCAGCAAGAGAAAAGCAACTCATCACATACAAGGGATCCTCAAGATTAACAGCTAATTTCTCATTGGAAACCATGGAGACCAGAAGACAGTGGGATAAAATACTCAAAGTGTCAGAAGAAAGACTGTCAACCAAGAATTCTATATCTGGCAAAATGATTCTTCAAAAACCAAGGAAAAATTAAGATATTTCCAGAAAACAAAACCTGAGAGTTTGTCACTAGCAGCGCTAAAAGGACACCTTGAGGCTGAAATGAAATGAAAGGAAACCAGACAGTAACTCAAATTCTCATGAAAAATAAATAGTACCTTAAAGGTAACTACATGGGTAAATATAACAGATAATACAAACACAATTTTTTTGGTAATTTTTTTTTCCCATCTGATTTAAAAGACAATAGCCTAAACCAATAATTATAAATCTTGTGTGTTGATGGGCACACAATATCTAAAGATGTCATTTCTATGGCAATAAGTTCACAAAGGAGGAGGGCAACAGTAAGTAAAGTGAAAAAAATATATCTTCTCCATGGATGCTAAAAGGGAATTTGATAAAGCTGAAAATCCTTTCCTGATAAAAATGCTTAGCAAATTAGAAAAATAAGAATTCTTTTTCAACATGATAAACAATACCTCATTTAAACTGAAAGTCAGCATCTCCCTTGATGATGGTCTCAAGTTAAAACTACATGGAAGGCAGTATGACTCACAAGAATCTGCTTGGATTCAAATTCTGATTCAGTGACTTTAGAGCAGCCTCAAGTTATTTAATCTCTCTGAGACTTAGTTTTGTGAAATGAGGATAATACTAGTATGTACCTTATATGGTTATTCTGAGGATTAAACAAGATAATACCTATAAAACAGAAAATATTGTAAATATAACCATAACTAATATTATTCACATTAAATTTTTGTTAAAAAATAGGTAGAGGATGGGAAGCGGACGTGGCTCAACTGATAGAGTATCCGTCTACCATATGGGAGGTCCAGAGTTCGAACCCAGGGCCTCCTGACCCGTGTGGTGAGCTGGCCCATGTGCAGTGCTGCCATGCTCAAGGAGTGCCATGCCATGCAGGGGTGTCCCCCATGTAGGGGAGCCCCATGCACAAGGAGTGTGCCTCGCAAGGAGAGCCGCCCCAGACAAAAAAGCACAGCCCACCCAGGAGTGGTGCCGCACACACAGAGAGCGGATGCAGCAAGATGACGCAACAAAAAGAAACACAGATTCCCATGCCACTGACAACAACAGTAGCAGACAAAGAAGAAGACGCAGCAAATAGACACAGAGAACAGACAACCGGGGTGGGGGGGGGGGCGCGGAGGGGAGAGAAATAAATAAATAAATAAATAAATCTTTAAAATAAAAAAAAAAAGTCACAAAAGACACTGCTCAGAAACAGATTCTAAAATGTACAAGAATTTACTATGTGGTAAACAAGACACCAAAAATTAATGAGGAGTGTAAGGTATTCCTCACGTGACAGTAAGCTGGCTACAGGAAAAAAAATCCATTTAGAAGCATAATTTCAGTGAGGAAGAGAAAGGTGCACCATAATCTGGAATGTAGGTTCTGGCATGTCTCAACTCCCTCCCTTAGCTGAGAATCACTGTGGAATGCTGATAGAAAGCATGGGGATCCTTTTAGGGTAATGACTAAGATTCACAGAATTGTAGCTCATACCCCATATCAATATTAATTCAAGAAGGATTAAAGGAGGAGAAGAAGAAAGCAAAAGAGGCTTAATGGCCAAATTATGTTACAAATTATGTTACTTGAGGTTGCCCTTGTATGGTTTTAATTATTACCACCAAGGAGTTGAGAGATAATGGTCACCTCTAACTCTAAGCTAAGTTCTCTAAGATTTCCATAATTACAGTTCTTCCCTTGCCAAAGAAACACTCTGAGGGTCTTGTTTGAAATGCAGATTCCCCAAACTTCACTCTCAATGATGTCCATTTGGTGAGGTTGGAATGAGACCTGAGCAAGCTCCATTTTTAACAACAACTGAGCTTGGTTCTAATACAGATGGTCTGCAACTGCACTCTGAGAAATATTTATATATATTCAAGCTTTTACACTCAAAAAAAATAGAGCACTTCTCGGATACCCAGCAATAATTGTGTGTGTGTACATGTTTTAAATAGGTTGGATGAGTTTTGGGCAGTCATACAATGCATCGGTTATCTGCCAGTGACAGGACCTTCATGAAGCCAGGCACCCAGGGGTAAGGTAATCAACATTTATAATTTGGGCCTGCCCTTGACCTAAAGAAGAAAGCAAAAGGGAGGAGGGAGGGGAGAGATGGGGGAGGACTAATGGGTTTAGCAGAGGGTATGATCCACTTGGATATAAGGAAATAAGAATCTAATAGGGATAAAAAAAATTTAGGAGGAAAAAGAAATGATTTTAAGAACTATAATTAATATTTTGTCTAACTGAACCATAAACTATAACGAGTTTATGTCTACATCTTTCCGAGGATCTGCAACAATGCTGAACAAATTTCAAATACTCCATAAATACTTGTAAATTTATAACCCTGTAGGCAGACCAGCTTCAAAATCCCAGACATATTTTTCATGTGTTTCACAGAGCAAGCAGCATCTACCTGTGGCATCCATCTTAGAATCCAAAATGTCAGAGCGGGAAGGAACTTGAAAGATAAGTAATGTGTGAAGGAAGCCTGAATTCTACAGACACTCAAACCAGAACTATGAGCACAGAAGTGTGCTGCCCAGTATTCAAAATAGAGCACAAAGTCTTTCCCCTAAACCTTTTCAAGCAGATGGGCCAACAACAGAAGTGACAGTGTTCCCCTAGCCTCTGAGGCATGCATAAATATTTTTTCAACCCTTATTAAAAGAGGGGTTGGGAAGAGCAACTTCCCCTACCTCCCTCCTGCAATCCAGGTTCTCCCCAAATGACCCTGGCCACGAAGATGAGGGCTGAAAGAGTGCTTCTAACTCATATCCTTACATGGTTTCGTCAGCACTTATTCAAGGAGCACTGCTTTTAAATAACTTACTATGAAGTTCAAGTTTCAAAGGAAAGAAAAGGCTTTAAACAAATACTTGTCTGTACAAGTTACTTTCTTGAGAAACTGCCCTGATTTGCATTGACTTTCTCCCTTAGGCAAAACCCTGATGGCATTGGCCTGTAGAATCTTGCTTTCAGGCACAAGAATGTGTCAGGGCTGCTTTGCATTCATTCTTACCACATTGGGTTTTTTTTTAATTAAACATTTTATATGATTGTTCTGGATGGCTGGACCCTGTAATCAGTAGAACTGTCAGTTCTGAAAAATGTGATTTGAAAAGACAGAACTTGAATATCTGTCTGCCACATAAATTGAAACATCAAAATTGTCACAAGTTCTATCTGCATCTAAACATTCATGGCCTCTCTTCCTCAAAGTCCTACCAGAATATAGTCCATTAAGCCTCTTCAAAAACTAAAATGTTTCCATAATCACTGCATTGCAGGTAGAATTTCCACTTTTTATATAACCTTTTCTGATTGGTCCTCTATACAGCATAAAAAAATTATTGAGACATTCATGAAAAGTGTGTTTAAAACAAGTCTATGATTGGATAATGCACCATTATTCACTCTTGTTTTTTAAGGATTTATTTTATTTAATCCCCCCCTCTGCCCCCCCCTCCATTGTCTACTCTTTTGTGCCCATTCTCTGCGTGTTCTTCTGTGTCCACTTGCATTCTCAGCAGCACCAGGGATCTATCTCTTTTTGTTGTATCATCTTGCTGCATCAGCTCTCCGTGTGTGAGGTGCCACTCCTGGGTGGGCTGCACTTTTTTCGCATGGGGACAGATCTCTTTGGGGGGCACACTCCTTGCGTGTGGGGCTCCCCTACACAGGGGACACTCCTGCATGGCATGGCACTCCTGGTGCTGGCAACACTGCATGTGGGCCAGCTCACCACGTGGGCCAGGAGGCCCTGGGGCCGAACCCTGGACCTCCTATATGGTAGGCGAACACTCTATCAGTTGAGCCACATCCACATTATTCACTCTTTAACATTCATAGTAGATAAGACAACACAAAATCCAGGGTATCTCTTTCAGGAACACATAAAGAAATCTGAGCTTATATGCCTCCTTTTGGTGATAGTATCTGCTGTGTCAGATACGGCAGGCCTATGAATTAAGCACCGCCTATTTACTGGGTTACACCAGCCATGTGAATGGCACTATGCTATAGCACTTCAAGGCTAGAAATAGAAGTCTAGATTCTATCCCTTTAATTAGACAGACAAAACTAACAAACTTAAAATAATTTCTCTCAAAATACAAAAGAATGTGTTCCTTCAGATATAATTATTATGCACAATATCACATTCAATAGAAATCTAGTTTTTATGGAGAGATGAGGATAGGAGCACAAACATCACAGAATGTACCCATTTCAATTATGCCATTGAAAGGTAAATAGGGGGAGAGCTGAGTTCTTGTGGGAAGCAAAACAGGCAGTTCTTATTTCATACTCTAATAATTAAAAATAATTGCATACCTATGTCAATAAATTTGGAAAGTTCTTACACTGCTTTCATTTATTTAGCCAGTAGGAATCTGTAAAATTAAACCTTTAAAGTTACAAACAGAAGAAGAATGAAAACATATTTGCTACTTTTTCTCAAATATACTAAATCTGAAAAACTTTCCATATTTTCTGTCTTTGAAATAATAAATTTTCTTTAATATTTCCTATTATAAAACCATTCAAAAAATGTAACTGAATAAAATTTATACACAGCTAACTTATCCTGATATTCAATAAAAACATTTGTGGTTCTACTCAGATATCTCATTACCAAAAGGTTCTAATAACCAGAATCCAAGATGGCCCCCACTGGTCTTACCTCTTATTCAAACCTTTAAGTAGTCCCCTCCCACCCCAGAAATGAGAGTGTGTGGCTAGGTCATATATGATATTGCAACGTCCACTTCATTCACTCCTAGATCACTTGCTCTGGGGGAGGTCAGCTGCCATGTCATGAGGACACTCAAGCAGTCCTGTATGATGTGAGGAATCGAGATCTCCTGCCAACAGCCAGCACCAACTTGCCAGTCTTATGAGTGAGTCGTCTCAGAAACAGATCCTCCAACCCCAATCAAGCCTTCAAGTGACAGCAGCCCCAAACAAGATCTTGGTCACAAGCCCATGAAAGACCTCAAGTCAGACCACATGGCTAAGCTGCTCCTGGATTCCTGACCCAGAGAAACTGTATGAAATAATAAATATTTATTGTTTTAAGCTGCTAAATTTTAAGGTGATTTGTTATACAGAAATAAATAACTAAAATAGACTCTAAAGGTGAAACTCTAGATCTTCATTCTTTGCATGGCATTTCCTAGGGAACCTAAAATCTCAAAATCTTAAAAAATTATATTTTAATTAAATGTGTTTTCTTCCTCATTACCTATTATCACATAATTTTTCTCAGCCTTTTTCCAAAAAAAAAAAAACTGCTTAAGAGAATCAACTAAAAAGTGAAGTAATTTTGCACTAGATCCTTAAACAAAACAAAAAGTATGTGCCTTAGCAATATATAGTGGGTGATACTTAATAAGCCCTTCTTTATCCCACATAATGATCCATACATCATGAAATATTATCATCTAACATTTAATTACATTGTCAAGAACTTTAAAGAACACATTCCATGCGCCATTGCTATAGTATTTGTGAAAATTAGCAAACTACAGAGAAGTAGTTTACTAGAAGCAGGATGTGTCATAAGCCCACACCAACAACCTGATTCTCTGTGCTATTAAATAAAACCAATGAAGAAAATTCTGTAAATCTCTCAGGAATAAAATCTATATACAAAAAAGAAAGAAGAAATGAAAAAAAAGAAAAGAAAAAAGAATTTTTTTAAAAATCTACATACAATAACAGGAATTTGTGTTTGTATCTAATGCAATGTATACACCTTCCTTAGCTGAGATGAAGAATTATTAATATCATCCTTAAAAGACAATTAATAATCAGCCTTCAATTATCTCTTTTCCATATTAAATTCCAGCTCCTTCAAACTTTATCATATGGATCTGGAAGTAGGAATCATCAATTGAAAAGAGAATCCATGAGAATATTCCCTGAAGCCTCCTAATCTCACATATGATTTAATAACATAAATACTTTGAGAATAAAATCCAGGACTCCAAAACTAAGTATAATTTTATTTACATCATTCGAAAAATATTTATTTACAGAGTGGCTACCAAATCCAGTGGGTTATGTAAGGTGATGTAAGGGATAAAAAGACAAAAGATAACCTTGCCTTCAGGTTGGTTATGGTTGTATAAAATAAATTTAGCATTCATTTGATCCATCCTATTAAAAACAGAAAAACAAAAAAGACTCAATTCTGATCACTTAGGTATTTAAGCCTAGATGAAATATATATCAGTGTGTAGATAAATAACAACAATAGACATCATAGAGAAGCACAAAGTAAATATGAACCATGGAGTTGGGGAAAGGTGGGGGCAGATCAAAGAGAGTAAAGTCAGCACTTCCTTTAAGTGGGCCTTAAGAAAAAGGCAGGAACTGTGTCCAGTAGATTCAAAGGGCATTCCAAGAGAATGAAGTCTCCTTGGGCCTATTTTCAGGTCCCCTGGAGGAGGCACACATATAGCACTACTGCAGAGAAGTGGAACTAGGAAGGAAGGATCTTCACATGAGCCCCTCCCCCCCTCCCTCCAGCCCCACTTCTGAGGGATGGTGCTGAACCCTCTGGTAGTATGAGCTTGCTTGATTTTCTAAGATGGCTTTGCTGAGAGGCAACTTCTAATTTAAAAGTGAAAACACTGTATTTCTTTGGTTTATATGATGTTGTGGGAACTTGTACAATGCTATCTAAATCCTTTATTTCCCTCCTCCCACCTTGCTAAGTCCCTGAAACAAACAAGCTAATCTCTGAGTGACAGCATGGAGCTTATTCAAGTCAACAAGTGACTCAGTCAAGTTGGAAGCATCAGAAACAGACTCTTGCTATCTAGGTAGTGCTGAAAGGCTGTCAGGAACCACAGAATATATGGAACAGGGCACCAAAGTCATCATAAGACCAAGAAGCAGGAAGAAGTCTTTTAGCAAGAATAGGCTACCTGGGCTTCCTCCAGCCATGGTGAGACAATGAATTCTTACCACCCACTTTCGTAAACAACATGATGTATTTAGGAAATTAAAAAGAGAGTAGATGACTAGTCTGATAAAGTGCATTAATGGTCTCTTACACTATCTATACCTTTTGCCGTGTGACTGCAATTTTCCCATCTAAAGACAAAGTATAATTTCCTGCCTCTCAACTTTGGATTCATCCATGTGACTTGCTTTGGCCAATAAAATGATGAAGAAATGATGTGCCAATTCTGAGCCGATAACACAAGAGGTCTTGCATGTTGCTTTCTTGAGCCTCTGCTATGACTATGAGAAGGGTATGCCTGGTCTAGCCACTGGTTCAAGAGTGAAAACATTGATGTATATGTCTGGTCTAGCTGTTGGTACCAGAAGGAAGACACACAGAGTTGCTCCAGCTAAAGTCTCCAGTCAGGACAGAATCCTCAGCTACCCCATGGATGCATTAAAAAAGCAACTGACTGGGAAACGGACTTTGGCCCAGTGGTTAGGGCGTCCGTCTACCACATGGGAGGTCCGCGGTTCAAACCCTGGGCCTCCTTGACCCGTGTGGAGCTGGCCCATGCGCAGTGCTGATGCGCGCAAGGAGTGCCGTGCCACGCAAGGGTGTCCCCCACGTAGGGGAGCCCCACGCGCAAGGAGTGCGCCCCGTAAGGAGAGCCGCCCAGCGTGAAAAGAAAGAGCAGCCTGCCCAGGAATGGCGCCACCCACACTTCCCATGCCGCTGACGACAACAGAAGCGGACAAAGACAGAAGCGGACAAAGAAACAAGACGCAGCAAATAGACACCAAGAACAGACAACCAGGGGAGGGGGGGAAATTAAATAAATAAATAAATCTTTAAAAAAATTAAAAAAAATTAAAAAGCAACTGACTAAAAGACACATACGCAAGCCCCAGCCTAGATTAGCTGACCCCAGCCAATCCACAGATGTGAGCACTATAAAAATATTGCTTTAAGTCACTGAGTTTTGGGAGTAGTTTGATAAGCAGTGAGGTGGTTTGGAAATGTATGTACCCCAGAAAAACGTTCTTAAACTTAATCCATCCCTGAAAGTAAGACCTTCTGATGGACCTACTTGAGTTAAGGTGTAGCTCAATTCAATCAGGATGAGTCAGTCTTTTTTTGGAGTCTTTTATAAGCAGAGTGAAATTAAGACAGACAGAGAGAGCAGCCAGAACTGAACAATAGCAGAACATGAAAAAGAAGGATGAGACCAGGAGACGCCACCATTTGCCTTGTCATGTGACAAGCTAAGGACCAAAAATCATTGGCAGCCAGCTCTAGAACACCACAGTCTTTGGAGAGAAAGCATCACCTTGATGATGCCTTGATTTGAACTTGCTTTTAGCCTCAAAACCATGGCCTAATAAATTTCAAATTTTATGTCAACCCATTGCATGGTACTTGCTTGAGCAGCCAAGGAAACTAAATAGCATAGCTGATTGATACAGTTAATGAATGATATTATACAGCAAGAGAAAAAAACAAGGCAAGTTAAGTCAAATCATGAAGGGCCATCTGTATTATGTATGCTTTGGAGTTGGAGTCTCTCCTGTGGTCAGTAGGCAGTAGCCTACTGGCAATAGCCAGAATTTTAGTGAGAAAAATAACAATACAAGTGTCTGGTGAGAAAATAACATAATACAAGTGCAGGTAAAAACTGGGAAAGGGAATTGGCCCTGAAGATGATGAAGAATCCCAGTGAGAGATAATAAAGGCCTAACTTAAGGCACAGTCAATGAAAATAAGATTTTAAAGAATATTATTAACTCCAAGTCTCCTTTCCTTAAGCATACGTTTACAAATCAAGCAAAAAGATTAATAAAAAAACATTCCTTAAGTTTTTTAAATATAGGAAGCCTCATCTTGAGTTTAAATGGGATTCAGATATGTTTGGGTAAGTCTGGCAAAGTCTAATAGGACAGATTTCCCAGATTCTAAATGAGTATGGAGGGAAGCGGATTTGGCCCAATGGATAGTCATCTGCCTACCACATGAGAGGTCCGAGGTTCAAACCCTGGGCCTCCTGACCCAGGTGATGAGCTGGCCCATGAGCAGTGCTGATGCGCGGAAGGAGTGCCGTGCCACGCAGGAGTGTTCACCACATAGGGGAGCCCCACACGCAAGGATTGCGCCCCGTAAGGAACCGCTCAGTGTGATAAAAGTGCAGCGTGCCCATGAGTGGCACCACACACATGGAGAGCTGATGCATCAAGGTGTTGCAACAAAAACAAGATACAGATTCCAGGTGATGCTGACAAGAATACAAGCGGACACAAGAAGACCACAATTAACACAGAGAGCAGACAACTGGGGGTAGGGTAGGGAAGGGGAGAGAAATAAATAAAAAATAAACCGTTAAGAAAAAATAAAATAAATGAGTATGGAAGGTCACAAGGGAAACATCCCAAAGAATGAGGGAACCAAACATGATGAGACGGAACCCCATAAGAAAGGCTCTATCTTCTGAGAGAACAGGCAGTTCTGTCAGATTTGTCTTTAGGATGTTCGAGGTAATTTGACTATGTATCATTTTTTCTTTTTTTTTTTAAGATTTAGTTTTTATTTATTTCTCTCCCCTTCCCCCTCTTCCCGCCCCCCCCCAGTTGTCTGCTCTCTGTGTCCATTCACTGAGTGTTCTTCTGTGTCTGCTTGTATTCTTGTCAGTGGCACCCAGAATCTGTGTCTCATTTTTGTTGTGTCATCTTGCTGAGTCAGCTCTCTGTGTGTGTGGTGCCATTTCTGGGCAGACTGCACTTCTTTCACGCTGGGCAGCTCTCCTTACAGGGTGCACTCCTTAAGCTTGGGTGTCCTCTATGTGGGGGACACCCCTGTGTAGAAGGGCACTCCTTGCACTCATCAGCACTGCACGTGGCCCAGCTCATCACATGGGTCAGGAGGCCCTGGGTTTGAACCCTGGACCTCCCATGTGGTAGGCAGATGCCCTATCCATTGGGCCAAATCCGTTAGTGCTGATCTTGGAACCTAGCCCTCTTATAAGATGAAACTCCACAATTAGCTTCCATAATGACAATCTTCTGACTTTTAAAGACAGTCAAACAGTGGCAGGTAGCATAGCTAGATAAGTAAGTTCTGTCCTTTTGCTTTTTGGGTGTCTTTTAAGTGGAGAGGGGATCTTTTTTTTAGTTAGAGAAGTTGTAGATCTACATAAAAGCAGAATGTACAGCTTTCTCATATAACCTGGTTCTTTTTTTTTTTTTAAGAAAGTTTCCAAGGTATAAAAAAAGGACTTTTGAAAACTATGTTTCATTGAAAGGCCACTCATCTTTGAATGTTCACACAGAATTTGTTCTTCAGACAGCACATCATCTGTACTTCTATTTAGTATTTATGTCATTCCATTCTGATTAGAATGTGTTTTTAGGATCAGCCATCCTTAGTACTTTACAGTCCTTTCCTAGTTCTCTACAAAACCTGGTTCCTTCCTAGTATTCCCCATCTGGGAAAGCCAGCTGCAAATTGCAAAAACTAGGAGCCATCCTTTACATCTCCCTTTTCCCTCATCACCAAACTGTTAAATTTGCTGCCTAAAAATTTTAGAACCCTTATGATAGCCTCTTAAATATTATAACTCACATCCACTCTGCACAACTACCACCACTGCAATTCATTCCCCACAGCACAGTGGCACACACACACATACACACACACACACAGTGATGTCACTCACTAGGTAAACTACCCATTGCACAGGCTCTCACGTCACCATACAGTTTGCAAAAATGTGAGAGAGGGAGCAGGTATAGCTCAGTGGTTGAGAATCTGCCTTCCACATACAGGGTCCCAGGTTCAATCCCTGGTTCCTCCTTTAAAAAAAAAATATGTGTGAGTGTGAAACCTGTCTCTCCCACTCTATCCTAAGGGTAGAATCTGTACCACAGTCCCTGGAATATAATAGCTGGTCAATAAAAGCTGTTCCTTTTGGCATTCCCGAGGTTGCCAACTACTTGAAAGGAGCCCATTTTGGTAGTTATACACTTACTTTTTATAATTTTAGAAATATCTTTTAGAATTGCCTTCAGAGAATGTATGTCATCCATAAAAGAAAATTTGTCTTTCTTCTTCACTGCGATACCTGGATTTTTGACCCAGGGTGGTTTTACACCAATCAAACTGTTCAAATCCATTATATTCATAAAACACTGCTCTGAATGACATTTGGTTGTTTCCAAGCGCTCCAAACCACTCCCAAAAGATGGATACTTGACAAGAGACAAGCCATAGAATGTGCTATGGGCTGAGAGGTAACAATTATTGAGCCCTTATAATATATCAAGCATTGGTGAACCCTTTACAAACACTATTTCTTTTAGTTCTCACAACAAACCCATGTGATAGTTGCTCTTATTCCAATTTAACAAATTTTTTAATAACCTGAAGTTAAGAAAGGTTGAGTCTAAAGATATACCATCTTTAGTTATGGACTACAAAGAAGAATAGCTTTATAGCAAAGTCCCTTATTAATGTACACTAATGAGGGAAGTGGACGTGGCTCAAGAAATTGGGCTTCTGTCTGCCACATAGGATGTCCTGGGTTTGGTTCCCAGTGCCTCCTGGAGAAGGTGAGCTAGTGCTGTGGGCAGGTGCAGTGAGCTGACACAAGATGATGCAACAAGAGATACAAAGAAGAAAAACAATGAGAGACACAACAAACCAGGGAGCTGAGGGGGCTCAGGTGACTGAGCACCTCTCTTCCACATGAGAAGTCCCAGGTTTGGTTGCCAGTACCTCCTAAAGAGAGGACAAGCAGACACAGAGAACACACAGCAAATGGACACAGAGAGCAGACAGTGAATGCAAACAATGGGGGGCAGGGATAAGTAAATAAAAGTAAATCTTTAAATAAAATGTACACTAATGAAATATTGGATGATGATACTGTCAGATTAATGTTTCTGACTAGAATTCTGGGAAAATGGTATCAGAGTAGGCAGGCAGGGCTGAACTTTCTCACAAAAACAATGGAGAAAGGGCTAAAAGCTGTCCAAGCAATCTACTTTGGAGGTCAGTTGACCAGGACACTGCTGCACAACTCCAAGGAGGGCTAAGGGACAAAGAGACAAAGAACCAGAAACAACAAATATAAGTTACCAAACCCCCATGTGGTGGCTAGAAAGAGCTCCTATCCCCAACCCTAAAGACATTAAAGCTGGTATAAAACCCGTGGCTCACTGAAGAAAACAGAGAGGAAGAGATATCTCCTACCTTGTAAACTGTTACAAGGGAAGAGGGAGGATGAGTTAGAGGGCTTCTCTTCAGTGAATTCAGCCAGCAGAACTCACTTTGAATCTTAGCTCTTGCCAAACCAGAAATATAGGAAAGCAGAGATTGAAAGAAACACCATCATGGAGAGGTTCATCCATGTGCATCATCTGCTGGTGGGCCAGGAAATTGCAAGAAAAATTGACTTAGGTCTCTCTCTACCCTACCCTTGAAAAAAAATCTCCATCACATTAGTAAGTCCCTGGCCACATTCTGATAACTTAAGATGGGCAATTTTAAAGACTGAGAGTAAGTTGAATCAAAAAATCAAAGAAGAGTTGTGGGGGGAAAAAAAAAAACCCTAGGCAAGAGTGAGAAATTGAGCATCAGAGTAAATTCACCAACATATTCATATGAATAGACACTAACAAAAAATTATAAGCCATACTAGGAAACAGGAAGAGATGGAACAGCCATAGCAAAAAAACAAATATCTTGACAAGATACAGGAGTTAAGACAACTAATCAATGATAAACACATAAATCTCCTAAATCAATTCAAAGAATTGAAGGAAAATATAACAAAAAACATCAGATATTAAGAACACACTAAGTGACCATAAAGAACAATTTTAAAACCTGTAAAGAACAGTAACAGAGTTTATGGGAATGAAAGGCACAACAGATGAGATTAAGAGGCACATAACAACAAATTTGAATTGATCAAAGACAGAATTAGTGATTTTGAGGACAGAATATGCAAACTGGAAAAGACAGGAGAACAGAAAGAGAAAAGAATGGAAAAAATAGAACAGGATCTCAGGGGATTGAATGACAACATGAAACACATGAACATACATGTTATCGGTGTCCCAGAATGGACATGGAGCAGAAAGGATATTTGAGGAAATAATGACCAAAACCTGCCCAATACTTATGAAAAACATAAATATCAATTAACACACCCAAAACAGAATAAATACAAATAGACCTACTCCAAGACAACTACTACTGAGAATGACAAATATTAGAAATAAAGAGAGAATCCTGAAAGCAACATAAGAAAAGAAAAGCATCACATAGAAGGGAACCTCAATAAGATTAAGAGTCAACCTTTCATCAGAAACCAAGGAGGTGAAAAGAAAGTAGTATGATGTATTTCAAGTACTGAAAATGAAAAACTGCCAATCAAAAATTCTATATCATGGCGGCAGACTTGGCCCAGTGGTTAGGGCGTCCGTCTACCACATGGGAGGTCCGTGGTTCAAACCCCAGGCCTCCTTGACCTGTGTGCAGCTGGCCCATGTGCAGTGCTGATGTGCACAAGGAGTGCCCTGCCACGCAGGGGTGTCCCTGTGTAGGGGAGCCCCATGCTCAAGGAGTGCATTCCATAAGAAGAGCTTCCCAGCACAAAAGAAAGTGCAGCCTGCCCAGGAATGGTGCCGCACACATGGAGAGCTGACACGACAAGATGACTCAACAAAGAGAAACACAGATTCCTGTACTGCTGACAACAACAGAAGCGGACAGGGAAGATGCAGCGGATAGACATAGAGAACAGACAACCGGGGAGGGGGGGGGAAGGGGAGAGAAATAAATATAAATAAATAAATCTTTAAAAAAAAAAAGAATTCTGTATCAGGCAAAACAGTCCTTCAAAAATGATGGCAAGTTTAAAATCTTCACAGACAAACAAAAAATGAGAGTATACTACAAAAAGACTAGAATTACAAGAGATACTAAAGGGAGGGCTGCAGCCTGAAAGGAAAAAACAAGGGCAAGAGACTTGCATAAGAGTATAGAAATGAAGATTATTAGGAAGGGCAAATTAAAGACAGATAATAGTAAGATATGACTAGGAAAGTCATAGTATGAAATAGATGAAGTAAGTAATGCCTTTGTTGTAATAACATTAAATATTAATGGCTTGAACTCCCCAATCAAAGATATAGAGTGACAGAATGGAGTTATTTAAAAAGAAGCCATCAACATGCTGTCTACAAGAGACTCACCTCAGACATAAGAACACAAGGTTGAAATTAAATGTTGGAAAAAAGATATTCCATGCAAATAGTAACCAAAAAAAAAGCAGGAGCAGCAATACTAATGTCTGACAAAATAGATTTTATTTGCAAAACTGCTCTAACGGATGAGGAAGGTCATCATATATTTATAAAAGGGGCAATTCACCAAGAAGAAATAGCTATAGTACATATTTATGCACCTAGCTGGGTACCCCAAGATATATGAGGCACACACTTGAAAAACTGAGAGGAGAAATAGATGTCTCTACAATAATAATTGGTGACTTCAATGCACCATTCTCAGTATTGGATAGAACATCTAAGCAGAGGATAAAGAAACAGAAAGCTTGAATAATGATAAATGAACTAGACCTACAGATATTGATAGAGCATTACACCCCAAAACAGTAGGATATACATTCTTCTCAATTGCTCATGTATACTTCTCCAGGAGAAACCATATGTTCAGATATGAGACAAGACTCAAGAAATATAAAAACACTGAAATTATACAAAACATTTTCTCTGACCAAAACAGAATGAAGCTGAAAATCAATAATGGATGGAAAAAGGGAAAATTCATTAATATGTGGAGATTAAGCAACACACTCTTAAATAATCAGTTGATCAAAGAAGAAACTGCAGAATTCAGCAAATATCTTGAGACAAATGAAAATTAGAACAAAAAATATCAAAACATATGGGGCAATGCAATGGTAGTGCTGAGAGAGAAATTTACAGACCTCTACGCTTACACTAAAAAAGAAGAAAGAGCTAAAATTGAATCTAACTGCACACCTGAAGGAACTAGAAAAAGACCAGTAAAAGAATCCCAAACTAAGCTGAAGGAAAGAAATAGTAAAGATCAGAACAGAAATAAATGAAATCCAGAATAAAAATCAATAAAGAAAATTAACAAAAGCAAAAGTTGGTTCATTGAGAAGATCAACAAAGTCAACAAACGCTTTTGGTTAAAATGACAAAGAAAAAGAGAGAAGATGCAAATAAATAAAATCAGACAGGACAGGGGGAAAATTACCACTGCAGAAATGAGAGTGATCAAAAGAGGATACCATGAACAACTGTACACCAAAAAAAAAACTAGACAATGTAGACAAGATGGACAAATTCCTAGAAATATACAAACAACCTACACTGACCCTAAAAGAAACAGAAGACCTTAGTAAACCAATCACAGGTAAATTGATTGAAATAGTCATTTAAAAAATCTTCCAAAGATGAAAAGCCCAGGGTCAGATGGCTTCACAGGTGAATTCTACCAAACATTCAAAGATGCTCTAATACTAATCTTGTTCAACTGTTCAAAAATATCGAACAGGAAAGAACACAACCAAACTCATTCTATGAAGCCAGCATCACCCTAATACCAAAAACCAGATAAAGATACTTTGGGGGAAAAAAATTACAGACCAATAATCCTAATGAATATAAATGCAAAAATCCTTAACAAAATACTTGCAAACCATATCCAAAAGCACATTAAAAGAATTATACTCCAAAATCAAGTAGGTTTTATCCAAGGCATGCAAGGGTAGTTCAATACAAGAAAATCAATTAGTGTAATAAACCACATTAATAAATTGATGCAGAAAAGGCATTTGACAAAATACAGCACCCTTCATTGATTAAAAAAATACTCCAATGATAGGAATAGGAGGCTTTCTCAATATGGTTAAGTGCATATTAGAAAAGCCCACAGCTAGCATTGTACTCAATGGTGAAAGACTGAAAGCTTCTTATGAGATCAGGAACAAGACAAGGACACCCACTGTCACCACTCTTATTCAATATTGTGCTGGAAGTTCTCGCTAGAGCAATTAGGCTAGATAAACAAATAAAAGGCACCCAAATAGGAAAGGAAGAAGTCAAACTTTGCAAACTTTGACTATTGGCTAATGACATGATCCTATAGCTAGAAAATCCTGAAAAATCCAGAAAAAAAGCTGCTAGAAGTAATAGATAAGTTCAGCTATGTGGCAGAATACAAGATTAATATGCAAAAAAAAATCAATAGCATTTCTATGCACTACTGATGTGCAATCTGAGGAGGAAATCAGAAAAAAAAATTCTATTTATACTCACAACCAGCAGAATCAAATATTTAGGAATAAATTTAACCAAGAACATAAAGGACCTGTATTCAGAAAACTACAGAACATTGGTAAAAGAAATTGAAGAAGACTTAAATAAATGGAAGGACATTCCATGTTCATGGGCTGAAGACTAAATGTCATTAAGATGTCAATTCTATTCAAACTGGTTTACAGATTCAACACAAATCCAATAAAAATCTCAACAGCGTTTTTCGCAAAACTGGAAAAGCCAATAATCAAATTTATTTTCGAAAGGTAAAGGGCCCCAAAGAGCAAAAAATGTCTTAAAAAGGAAAAAGTTGGAGGACTCTCACTTCCTGAATTTAAAGCATATTGCTTAACTACAGTTTTGTGGGGGGTTTGTTTTTTTGTTTTTTATTTTAAAGATTTAGTTTTCTTTTTTATTTATTTCCTTTCTTTTTCCCCCCACCCCATTGCCTGCTCTCTTTGTCCATCTACTGTGTGCTCTTCTGTGTCCACTTGCATTCTTGTCAGTGGCACCAGGAATCTGTGTCTCTTTTTGGTGCATCATCTTGCTGCGTCAGCTCTCCAAGTGCGCAAAGCCACTCCTGGGCAGGCTGCACTCTTTTTGCGCAGGGCAGCTCTCCTTGCAGGGTGCACTCCTTGTGCATGGGGTTCCCCTATATGGAGGACACCCCTGCGTGGCACAGCACTCCTTATGTGTATCAGCACTGGGCATGGGCCAGCTCACCACACGGGTCAGGATGCCCTGGGTTTGAACCGTGGACCTCCCATGTGGTAGGCGGATGTTCTATCAGTTGAGCCAAAGCCACTTCCCTCTTAGCTACAGTTTAAAGAAGAAGAAACCAGCATGGTGCTGGCTTATAGACAGACAGATTGGCCAGTAGAACTGAATCTAGAACTCAGAAATAGACCCTCACATCTACAATAAAGTGATTTTTGACAAGGCCATCGAGCCCTCCCATCTAGGCCAGAATAGTATATTCAACAAATGGTGCTAAGAGAGCTGGATAGTCATATCCAAAAGAAAGAAAGAGAATCCCTTTCTCATACCTTATACAAAACTTAACTCAATGTGGATCAAGAACCTAAATATGAAAGCTACAACCATAAAACTCCTAGAAGAAAATGTAGGAAAACATCTTCAAGATCTTGTGGTAGGTGGTAGTTTCTTAAACTTTACACCCAAAGCACAAGCAACAAAAGAATAAATGGGATCTCCTCAAAATTAAACACTTTTGCATCTCAAAAGCCTTTGTCAAAAGGGTGAAAAGCAGCCTATTCAAAGGGAGAAAATATTTGGAAATCACAAATCCATGACATAAAGAGATACTACAACTCAACAAGTAAAAGACAAACTACCTGATTAAAAAATGGGCAAAAGACTTGAATAGGCAATTGTCCAAAGAAGAAATACAAATGGCAAAAAAAACAAGTGAAAAAAAAATGTTCAACATCACTAGTAATTAGGGACATGCAAATCAAAACTACAGGGAGGTATCATTTCATACTTATTAGGATGGCCACTAATAATAAGTCAGAAAACTACAAGTGTTGGAGAGGATGTGGAGAGATAGGAACACTTGTTCACTGTTGGGTGGGGGAGGGTCGTAGAATGGCACAGCTACTGTGGAGGACTGTTTGGCAATTCCTGAGGAAGTTGAATATAGATTTGCCATGTGACCTGGCAATACCACTACTAGGTATATAGCAAGAAGAACAGACACCTGTACACCAATGTTTAAAGTGGTGTTATTCACGATTGCCAAAGATGAAACCAACCCAAGTGTCCATCAACTAAAGAATGGATGAACAAACAGTGGTGTATACACACAATGGAATATTATGCAGCTCTAAGAAGTGACGTCACGAAGCATATGACAACATGGACATTATGTTGAGTGAAGCAAGTCAGATACAAAAGGACAAATATTGTATGATTGTGCTGTTATGAATGAAATATATTGTGTAAATTTATGGAGCTAATAATTAGAATATAGGTCACCAGGAAATAGAGAATGGAAAGTTGAGGGTTAATCAGTATATAATTGGTTAAAAACCTGTTTGTAAATCTTTGGAAAGGAATGGAAATGGTGAGAGCACATGATGGTATTTGTGATTAGCAGAGCTATTATACGGGTATAAGAGTGGTTGAAAGGGAAAGTCTAAGCACATATATATTAGTAGAAGGAAATCTAAAAAATGTAACATGAGACTGTATAACAGTGAAACCTCATGTGAAATATAAATATGAGTAATATTGCATATATAAGTCTGTTAAACACAAACTAGAGAGACAGTAACAGAATAGCAGCTATGTACAGCAGGGAAAGTACAGAGAGATTAAGAGATGATGAGTTTTGTTTGGTTGGTTGGTTGGTTTTTATTATTATTATTGGAATAATGAAAATGGCCTAATAATGATTGAAGTAATTAATGCACAACTATGTGATTATTTCAATACTATTGATTGTACATTTTGGATGGATTTATGCTTTATTAATAGTGTACCAATAAAATTGATTTGTTAAAAAAATGTTTCTGAATAATGTTTTTGCATTTCTAGAAGTCCACAATTTCATTTCATTATCTTCTGTGGGTCCCTATTCAGAGTATTTTGGGCCCCTTGATGGTGCTGAGTCATGCTGAGTAAGATTGGGAGGGGCTGTTAGGAAAACAAAAATCTAGAACCAGGATATCACATGCTTTCATTATAGACATAGCAGAAAGTTCAAGGAAAAGGAAGGTTATTTCAAATTGACTCAAAGCTGAGTCTGGACAGAAAGATTAACCCAGTTGGCTGTTCATACCCTATAAATTCAAGATATCATGGTTCATATTATTACCATGCTAGCAAAATAGCATTAACATAGAAATTGAAATGAGGTTTTATTTTTAAATTTCTAGAAATAGCATAAAATTCAGTAGGCAAAAATTAAAAATACAAGAATTAAGGTGAGAAACTACTCATTTGTATTTAGAATTTTTTTCTTTTTTAATCTTTGCTCTTCTAGGTATCATTCAGTTTATTTATTTTAGATAAACTACATGTTTTTATTACAAATATTTATCTTTTGAGTATTATAATTCAAGGGCAGTATTTGACCCTGATTCTTAGGTTTCTGGTCTTTATGACCAAACCTCTAGGTCTGCTACCCTAGACAAACAAGTGGTTAAAGAGCTGGGAGTAGAAGTTGGTGACAGTAACTCTGAGAATGCAAACTCTGAGAACAGCCAGAACGACTGACTCACTACATTCCCAAGCCCATTCACAGGGAAATGAAATCATACACTTGGCCAATATGAATTTAGAAATTATATAAGGAACAAGTTAAATGGAAAAGTATAATCTTCAGATTAACATTAGTAGATTACAGTTAATTACAAAATCTACCATTATTTCCTTTTCAATTTTTCAGTGACTCAAGTACATGGCTTAATCTTTCTAAAAGCACTATTATTTAAATCAATTTAAGTTTTATCAAGATATGAACTAAATATTGTCTCTTAAATGCATGCAACTAAATGAAAAGAAAAAAATTATTTATCCCTGAGTGACAATTGTCAGTTCCCACTTTTATTTCTTACAGTTCTGTTTAATATCTTCCCAATAGAAAGAGGATTTTCAAAAAGCATCTATAGAAACAACTACTTTTAAAAAGTTGTAACTATAGGAAGACATGTCTTTGGATAAACACTCTTTAATTAGGAACAAATATATTAAAGGAAGTTTATTTTGGACATGACTTGATAGTAAAAACCTCAAAATGTATTCTACAAGAAGGTTATTTATTCTTATGTGTTACTATTGCAATGCACATAGTAAGTAGCCAGTGGAAAAACAAGTAAATGAATGTGCACATTAAAAGCAACAAGCATTGATAAACTAACTGGCAAGGAATGCTACATAAATATTTTCTTATTATTTTATCAACAACTTTATGGAGTGTTAGCCATGTTTTACAAAAATGAAAGACCAGAAACAAATCAATTCATACTACAGATTTTCAGAAAGATTTAGGAATCTGGGACCCCAAACTCCAGAAGTAAAGGTGCCATTGCAGCTGAAAACAGACTCCCTAGGTCCCCTTACATGCAGCCAAATACACCAGAAGAACAGCAAGTATTAAAACACAATATGCGAGCAGGAAAGAATACATTAATGCACATATGGAGGCTAAAATTGAGAAAATTCTCCCAGAACAAAGAGGAGATGAGGAGGAGGAAAATAGGGGAGAAATATATAAAAATAAGAGAATCACTCCAGAGGTCCAACATCCAAAAAACAGAAAGAGAGAATTTAAGGGGGAAAAAAAAACCCACACACAAAGGGGAGATTTTTTTAAAGAAATAATGAAAGGAAATTTCCCAAAACTGAAGTATATGACTTAGAATGAAAGGGCCACTGAGGACCAATCACAAATGAAAGGAAATTGGGCTACATCAAGGCATGTTGTGGTGAAATTTCAGAAAATTGGAGATAAGAAAAACTTTTAGAGAGAGGAAAAACGTCACTAAAAAGGAAAAGGAATGAAAACATCACTAGTTTTCTCACCTGCAACCACAGATGTTAGAAGATGAAACAATACTTCCAAAATTCTGAGTAGAATTATTTTCAACCTGGAATTCTACCAGTCAAACTATTGTTTTAGGTAAAGGTAAAATAATTAAATTTTCACACATGCAAGATTTCAAAAAAAATTTTTTGCCTCCTATGCACCTTTTCTTGGGAAGGTGCTAGAAAGCAAGTAAATCAAGAAAGAAGATATAGGAGCCAAACAACAGATGATGAAGGCAAATGCCAGGGCCACAGCAAAGCAGCAAGCCCAGAAGGAAATTAATCTCAAATGCACCCAGAGACCAAAAGACTCCAAAAGGAATGTCCTTAAAAAAAAAAAAAAAAGGAAAAGAATATGAGCGATTATCTGAAGTAACTCAACATATTAAGAGATTTGGTTTACACTTGTATCAAAGAGTTTAAGGATAAATTACTGATGTATACATAAAAACAAAATAATTAAAGAAAAACACTTTTGCAATCATTAAGTAGTTACTCAAGAAAGGAAGTGTTATGTGTGATATTTACTTAAATCTAATACTACAAATATCAAAAATTTTAATTAACTATATTGGAAGGATGGGAAGGGAAAGTGTATGTACCATGGGGCAGGGGTGAGTGGTAGTAAAAGCATTAAATCATCATATTTCATAATAGGAATCAGTGGGTACTATCTGATACAGTGGAAAAAATCAAGAATAGGCATTAATATGATTTAGAAATATATAGAAGAAAAAATTGCTAAAAGGTTGAAAAGTGGTTGTCTATGGGGAGTACAGGATGACTTTTTAAAATATGTTTATGTATTACTTTGACCAAATTGAAATTAAATTAAAAATAAAGCACAAAAAATAAAGCAATAAAACAAACAAGCAAAAAGACACGTTAAATTCATTTCTTCTCCTTCTGTATTCAACCTCCCCCTTTCCACAAGATCTTTCCTCTCAGCAATAAATATCCTTTAAAAGAAAATCCCTATAACGTCTTCCAGCTATGGTCCAATTTTATTTCTGTCACAGCCAAGCTTCCGGCAAATTATTCTCTGATCAGGTCCTCACCAGAGCTTCTCGATATGCTGACATGGATTAGGGAATTGGATTTAATCATGTTTTACCTATAAAAACAGCAATTTCCTATTGTTAGCTTAATGGCTTAATGTCATCACAGCCACCACATTGTGAGTCTTTCCCTTGAACAGCTCTTGCTGTCTGCCTAACTCGTGCCCTGCTCCGTGCCCTGTTCCAGTCACACTGCCCAGGCCTTAATTCACACATTTTTCATTTCTTTACGTATGAATACTCCAGCCTCCTAACCCTTACTTTCCCCACCAGTCCTTACTGGTACTGCCACCAGAATACTCTTTCTAAAACATGAAGTATATCATATCACTCCCCTGGCTAAAATCCTACAGGGGCACTCCAACACCATCCAAATCAAACACAAACTCCTTTGCAAGGTTATTCCAGCTTCATTTCCCTCGAGTCTGCACCCCACCCTAGCTTTACCCCAGCCTGGCCTGAGCCATACTCAACCACTCACAGGCAGAAATAATCCTTTTATTTTTATATGCTAATATATATACATATAGATTAGGGATATAGAAGGCGCTTGAATATTTATGAAAAAAATTCAGTGTTTTCATAAATGACCAAGAAAATGAATCATGGACAATATGTATATATAATATATTATATATACATATAAAGATTCATTTTCTTCTAAGGGCCAAGTGAACACTGAAAAGGCTGACTGTTTAAATATTCAAGTGGATAGTGACACTGAACAATTTATAAATTGTATTGAGAGAGAGAAAGAGAAAAAGGAAAGGAGAGGAGAGGGGAGGGAGGTGTCTGGGGAAATTAACTTCACCTCGACTTCATAATGTAATGATTAAGTGAAGAAAATTTGCAAACATTACAATTTAATCTGTGTCCAGGAACTTGTCTCCATTTTCCAAAAACTAAGACCTTACAGTTAGCCGTAAAGAATATATGTACTAAGCATTAATACTTGTATTTGTTTTCTGGTGAAGAACTGCGTCATTAGTTTTAAAAGCTGCCCAACCAGTTCTCAAACCGGCACCCCATCCAACAAAAGTTTAATTAGGTTTGGAGTTTTGTTTGAACTGACAGCTGTGGTTCAAAAAGCCCCCAAGGCCAGCACTATAGTTTGCATCTGAAATAATCAAATTGCCCAAAGGTATCCTGTGGTTCTACGGTTTATGTGTGTGTGGTGTGTGTGTTTTAATTCTTATTTGCAACGTATAATAGTTCCATGCAGAGAATTTGACTTATTCAAATGCAAAATCATTTTACAGTCCCTCTGAATAAAAGGGAAAAAAGCAGTTATTCCTCACCTCGTCAGTGTAGCTATGCAGTGCGCAGACATCACGGGTCTAGCACAGCAAACTCACTGATCACACCCAGGCAGGAAGCAGGACATAAGCAAAAAAGGCCTTGGAGCAGGCAAAAGAAATGTCAGCACAGGTTCCCCCCATATAAAAGCTTTTGAGGACCTTCCTTCAAGGTTATTTAGTCTCACTTTACAAACAATATTACCAGGCTAATTTATCTAGTTTCTAAGCCATCAGCAGAATAGGAATAAAATATTAGTCAGAGAACTATGAGAGAGGGGCTGCTTAGATCACACAGAAACACAGAGTTAAACTAGAGACAGGTGTCAGCCTAATGGGAAGGAAGAAACAAAAATTATAAAAAGAAAACAAAAGAACTCAAAGCAAAGTGGAATATAGGGTGTGGGGCAAACATCTCAGCCACCCAATAAGACCTTGGGCATCAATATATTATAGCATAGTATAAAGAATCAACATCCAAAATGGTGCCCTTTGTCCTCAAGAAAAGGTTCCATTTAGCACCTCTGTTGGGGCATACCTGTTCTAGGTGCTAGGACTGCAAGGAGGAACAAGTTGCACCTGTCTTTACAAAGCAGAGAGAGTGAAACAGATTTTAGAAAATGTTTCTTCTGAAATAGTAAACATAAAAAGGAATAGCCTGAACCCTTTATTTCCAAGAAAACTCAGCATTTAAAATGATTAATTTGCCAAGGGTCCCTCATGATGGTAATTGCAATGTATTTAAAACTCTAGTTGAAATATCTATCAGATTATAAAACCCAAACTCCGTTAAATCTTCAAGTAACTGGAAGACAATATATAAAATCAAACTATACAAGAGTAGGAGTCAGGATATTGGGACTGGTCTCTGCTCCACCACTAATCAGATAATTCTCTGAATCCAGGTTCCTAATCTGTCAAATGAAGAGGCTGGAGAAATAGTCCTGAATACCCACTGACACTTCTCTCCAACGCACATGCACAGCATTCGCCCTTCACCCAGCTTCACCATTTTAGGCCCATGTCCTCAAGTAAAAGGCACTAGAGCAGAATACAAAGGAATCAAACAAGAGTATTTTCCTGGCTTCCCAGTTTCAAAACCTTTGGCCTTAAGTGAAATAGAAAGAACATAGAATCGGGACAAATGATTTGGGAGAAAACATGATGAGTTTAAGATTTCCTCCCTCTGCCTCAAGAAAAGAATTGGATTCCTGGGACAGGGTACATTGGCAGGGTGATGATGATGTAGAAAACTGTAGGGTCACTGAGATCCTAATTCACACCCAGCTCCCCAGGGCCAAGCCCAAAGGAGACAAAGAGACAAGTGTTTGGGGAAATGAGAGTGGAAAAGACTAGCAACCACTTCCCATGTACAACACAAAAAAACAAGATCCCCGGGGAGAAATGGTCATGTGGAATATCAAGGTAAATGGAGTTTTAGGTAATCTCAGAGTTTACCAACCCCAGCATGGCTGAGAACAGAAAACGATGTCTGTGACCAAGAGTGGCAAATGCAGATCAGAGAGCCGGGGAAACCGAAGAAGTCTTAGTGACAGGAAGAAGAGGCCACTGGGCAGGGACCGGTATGGACTAAAGACGGAGGGAGGACCAAAGTGGAGCACCAGGATGTCTTGGCAGAGGGCAGCCTGGCACATGACCTTAAGGATAACCTTGAGGATTCCCCTTGGGGAGGTAAATCCCCGAAATGCCCAAGGCTCCTGATAGAACGAACTCAAAATAAAGACTAAATTGAGTTCTAGAGAAATAAACATACTTCTTGCACATCTGCACTTACAGAACAAGATTCATGCCCCCTACATGCTGAGGCAGACTCCTATAAAATTAAAAGCCTAAGCCACAGAATAAGAAAAAATAATCTATGAATAACTTTATGCCAGGAAATGGGAAAAACTTGCATAAAATGAGTTAACTGTCTAGAAATACATGAATCAAAAAAGTGCCCTGGGGGAAGGGAGTGTGAAAACCTGGGTAAATTAATAATTAATAAAGAAATTTAAATAATATTTTTAAATCTCTCTTCACCCAAAAGACACCAGTCTAGAAATGTTACAGGTAAAAATTACCATACTTTCAAGGAACAAAGAATTCCTCTCATACAAAGAGAAAAAAGGAGACAACAGAAAAAGAAAGAATGCATCCAATTTATGAGGCTAGTATGATTTTGATACCAGAAAAGGACAAGGACAGTACAAGAAAAGTACACATCAATCTCACTTATGAACACAGATGCACAAACCATAATAGAAATCATCAGTGTATAAAAACATTCTGCGGCATAACCAAGAGCATTTTTACTAGAATGCAGGGGTAGTTTAGATCAACTAATATATCACAATACCAAATTAAGGAGGAAAAATATGATTATCTCAATGTAATCAGAAAAAAAATATTCAACAAAATTCAACACTTGTTCATTACAAAAATTCTTAAAAACTGAGAAGGTAAGCAAACCTTATAAAGTATATTTATCAAAAACTGTAGTAGGGAAGCAGACATGGCTCAACTAATAGAACATCCATCTACCAGATGAGGGGTCCAGGGGTCAATATCTAGGGCCTCCTGACCCATGTGGTAAACTGGCCCATGCGCAGTGCATGCAAGGAGTGCCGTGCCATGCAGGGGAGTCCCCTGTGTAGGGGAGCCCCACGCGCAAGGAGGGCGCCCCGCAAGGAGAGCCACCCTGCGTGAAAAAAGCACAGCCCACCCAGGAGTGGTGCCACACACACGGAGAGCTGACACAACAAGATGATGCAACAGAAAGGGACGGAGTTTCCCAGTGCTGCCTGATAATACAAGCAGACGCAGAAGAACACACAGCGAATGAACACAGAGCAGACAACAGCGGGGAGGGGAGAAATAAATAAAAATAGATCTTTAAAAAAAAAAACTATAGTAAACATCATATTTAGTGGTGAAACTCTAGAATCCTTGGTTTTAAAGTCAGGAATAAAAGAAGGATGCCCACTATTGCCACGTGTGTTAAGCACCCATTTTATTAAACTAGAAATTCTACCAGCAAAATGTTGGCATAAATAAAAGCAAGGTTCTGGATACATTGTTAACATAGTAAAAGCAATATGATAATAACAAACAATTTGAAAATGTAAATAGAAAAGACATCCCATTCACAAGAGCAATAAAATCTGTAAGGCAGGTATGTGTGGGTGTAGAGTTAAACCTTACAGTTATTCAGGTTATCCTTAAACTTTGTAGTCCTCATCTTACTTGAGCTATCAACAGTACTTGACAGTGTTATTGCACCCTTCTTGAAATGCTTTCTTCACTTGGTTTCTGACATACCATATACACTCTCTCCTCGCTGATTTTGTTTATTCCACCTCTGCTTCCTGCCTCAAACCATGGAGTATCCCAGGGCTCTTAGTCTTTGGGCCTTTTCTCATTTCTATCTGCCCTTATAAACCTTGACTGTCTCTTCCCATTTCATGTTACATTTGAAGGGCCCAATCTACTTCCAAGAGTAAATGTCAAATGGCAGTCAGATACAAATCGAGGGTTCAGGGGAGAGGTTAGGGCTAGAAAGATTTGGAGTCATCAGAGTAAGATGTTATTTATTTAATTTTAAATGGCTTGCTGTTTTACTGTCTGTCTCTGAAATTGCCCACAGAAGACTATTTCTTCATTGGCTTCTTGTATTCTTTCCTTGTGCCAGTCCATTTTACAGTCTCTTCATTTATAAAAGATATGGCCTTCCAGGTCTTTTTAAGTACCAGACACTGAATGTGTACTGACATGTGGCTGAGATTTCAACTTGGAAGATATGTTTCCTTTGATACTTTGTCGCTCTGTCCCACGTCACAACAGGGATTTATTTGACATTACATTTATAAAGGGGTCCAGCTCTCGTAACACACCGTAACTTCTCATTTTTTCTCATCTCAAAAGTCTTTAATTAGTCTTGGTGTACATTTCTACTTACTTAAGGTAATTTCCCATCTTCTCTTACATACTTCAGTCTGTTATTACTTATCCCAACACACATCCTAGTGCCATCTGCACTCTACTTTTATTTATTATTCCTCTCCTTCTTGTACATTATGGCTCCTGATCTTCCCACCCAAAATACATTCACTAAATGTAGCTAACAATTTCATTATATCTTCCAGTGTAATTATTTATAATTATAACAATTATAAATTACTCTCATTTTTCTTGTAACTTAAGGATAGGCATTATATTAATTTTGACATTGTGTGGGTAGGTGCATGATAACACATAATATATAAATATATAAAAAGTGTATGCATTAAGAAGAGAGTGTTGGGTCTGATAGAATTGAGAATCACTGCACTGGTTCATCTGCTGATTCTCTTATCCTGGATTACTCTTTTTTATGGCACTCATTGTCTCTGAGATATTACTGATATATTCATTTACTCCCTGCCCTAAGAGAGCAGAGACTTCACTTGTTCATTGCTGTTGCCCAGTGTTAGGCACCCAATAATGTCAAATAATGGATGAATGTCTTAAGGACCAATGGGTATGTTAGTGGGAGACGAACTGAGCAAATAAGCTCCAGGTCCCCCATTCACAATCTAGATACAGCTGCCATGCTATGAAATGTTTGGAATACTGATCTTACACTGAATATTTCATTTAAAGAAAGTTTTTCACAAAAGAAAAGTACTGGAAAGCCACTGGCCCAGCAAATTAGCAAAGATTAAAATAACTAAGTGCACAATGCCAATAATGATATAAAGAAACAGAGATTTGTTCTCATTTCTGGTGGGAATGTAGATGGTTCAGATGTACTGGGATCCAGTGTAGCAGTGTGTACTAAGAGCCTTTTAAAAGTGCCGTATATTTAATATGTGTTATCTTATTTAAGACCATTTTGTTCCTGCAGCATTGTAAGATAATATTAACTCCATTGCATAGGTGAGAAAACTGAGGCACCAATAAATTAAGGGACAAATAAACTGCAAATTAAGGATCTCAAACTAGGTTATCTACCTCCAAACCTAGGGCTTTCTCCACCATCTTCCACTGTCTGCTAGTTCCCCTGTTATGTTGCCCAACTCATTAAAGGTAAAAACTGTGTCACATTCGAAATCTTTCAAGTCTTAGTGCCAAGTATATTGCAGGATATTGAAAGTGTTTGTTTTGGTTTCCTAGCTCCTAAAACAAATGCCATTCAATGGGTTTGCTTAACAGTAATTTATTGGCTGACACTTTCAGAAGCTAGAAAGCTTGCTTCCTCCTGGGGTCTGTATCTTTTGGCTGGCCAGCAATTTGGGGAGTTTCTTGACTTTTCCTTCACATGGCAATGCACATGAAGGCATCTTCTCATTTCTCCTCTGGGTTCCACTGGCTTCTGACTTCCAGCTGCTCCTCATGGTTTCCCTCTCTCTCTGATTTTCACTCTGCTTATAATGCAATCCAGCCATCCAGATTAAACCCCAAGCTGATTTAGTTGGGTCATACCTTAAATGAAGCACCATTTTGAAGAGATCTTATTTACAACGAATCCAAATCACCAGAATGCAGACCAAGAGCAAGAACATGTCCAAACCAGGGTACAAAATTCAACCCACTACATTACTCAATAAACATTTGCTGAAGGAGTGAATAACCCTTTGAACTGCCAAGGTCTCTGTGGAAGGTACATCACCATTAGAGCCTATAACAGAAACTACTCAATATCTTTTACCCTGCTCCATAGTAATAGAATGTTGACCTTGGCACATGGTTTCCGAGAATAGTGACTTCATTTTAAATTCTCTTTTGCAGTTAGATGTGGCTAAGTTCTTGCTAATAAGATAAGCACAGAAGTGATGGGCAACTTTAGACACATCTTTAATGTTTAACACCTTCCTACTGGCTATAATACAGATTTGATGGCTGGAGAAGCACTATTGGACCTTGAGATAACCTTGGGAATGAAAGCCAGTCAGCAGAGCAATAAGAAAATAGGATCCTGGAGCCCTGACCCAGTGGACTACCATATCACTCCTAGATTTCCTTTTTGCATGACTTTTTTCCAAGAAATAAATTATTTCTATTTCTCTATTATTATTATTTTGGATTTTCTGATTATTCAGACCCATGAGTTTCCCAGAACTGGTTCTATTAGGACTGTTACTTACTCCCATTTCCTTGTTACTTGATATTTGGTTAAACTGATTTGGCTTTGTAGTAGTGACAGCCCATATGAATTATGCATTCCATTTAGCATTTTCAAAGATTCCATTGTAAATGGATATTTAATAAGCTTTTTCATTTAACCCTAAAGAGCAACAGAACAGAGTAATGCTTAAAAGCCATAATTCAGTAAACTGTTTAATAATCACTTTCCAGTGTAATAATTGATTTTCAAAGACTGTACAACTAGGCAGGTCTCCACCACATAATGAAATCAGAACAATGAAAATTGTCTCAGCTGTCTCAATCTTTCATTCTTCATAACCCTATTTCCAATGACTGAGAGATAAAAAGCTTGGGACTGGAGATGTGCTTGAGGGAAAATATGGATGAGATGATGAGGTCTGGCTTTATCATAATCTGCTCCTGTGTGCCTAATAAATTTGTAGTAAGCCAATAAAGGAGAGGAATTTTATTTATTATTGTATTACTTGTGAGGTATAAAGAGAAGATAGACTACTTTTTAAAAGGTGAAGAGGTAAAAGGTGCAGAGGATTTTACTTATTATGAAGACACTAAATCTGATGACCAGTATGCCAATTAACAATTCACCATGTGATCATAGCAATCGTGAAGACCTACTTAGGTAATACCCAAATACTGGCTTTTCCTCCTGGTTTGGGGAGTTCCTGGTTAGATTACTGATACTCCATTCTTTCAAGTCTAGGATTCTCAGCAAGGCCATAACCCATCACAGATATTAAGATTTCAAGTACGTCAAAAGCAATTCTTCTTCCTAAAAAGGATGCAGACTCATAACCCATATCCATGGGGATAAGAAGGGAAAGTACTTGCAGGTATTTCTTCACTTTGAGAACAAGTCAGCTTAGTGATTATATAACCAACTACTAATGTCATCACTACCTGTAATTCATTTCACATTAATCCCCCCACTCTGATGACAAAATGTGATATCTTAGGTACTGTATTAGTCTGCCAAAGGGCTGCTGGTACAAAGTCACCAGAAATCTATTGGCTTTTATGAAGAGTACTTATTTGGGGTAAAACCTTACAGTTACAAGGCTGTAAAACGTCCAGCTCAAAGTTGCTTTCTCACCAAAGTCAGTTGTCAGGGTTTGAAGCAAGATGGTCACAGATCTCTGGCTGGACTCTGCCTTCCCTCTGGGCTTCTTCTTCCTCTAGAGGCTCTGTGGGCCCAGCCTCTTAAGGCTTCATGCTTAAGTGATCCTGTAGTCCTCTCTCTCTTGACATAGGGCTTACTTCTTTCCAGGCCTTCTATATTAGTCTTAGCTGTTCTGCTCTCTACCCAGATCGGCTGTAAACCATCAGGTGAATGGAGCTTCAGCTGTTTGAGCTTTCTCCTTTCTGTAACATGGCAGGATCAAAACTGACAAAGGGGAAGCAGACTTGGTCCAATGGATAGGGTGTCCATCTACCACATGGGAGGTCTGCGGTTCAAACCCCAGGCCTCCTTGACCCGTGTGGAGCTGGCCCATGTGCAGTGCTGATGCGTGCAAGAAGTGCTGAGCCACACAGGGGTGTCCCCCGCGTAGGGGATACCCATGCACAAGAAGTGCGCCCTGTATGGAGAGCTGCCCAGCGCAAAAGAAAGTGCAGCCTGCCAAGGAGTGGCGCTGCACACACCGAGAGCTGACACAACAAGATGACACAACAAAAAGAAACACAGATTCTCGGTGCTGCGGGTAGAAGCGGTCATAGAAGAACATGCAGCGAATGTACACAGAGAGGAGACAACTGGGGGGGTGGGCAGAGTGTGGAAGGGGAGAGAAATAAAAATAATAATAAATCTTTAAAAAAAAAAACTGACAGAGCTCTCTCTTCCTAAGTGTCTGTCTATGTGATTGTCCATTTATATCAGACCCAGCAAAGGGGCGGAGATTCAACCTGAGTCTCACCCATTGACCTAGTCAAATCAAAAGCCCTAGTTTGAGGAGGGAGAGGGAAGAATAGGTGTAAAGTAGGACATTTGGAGGGCATTGGAATTGTTCTGCATGACACTGCAGTGACAGATGCAGGCTATTGTATGTTTTGTCCTAACTTACAAAGTTGTGCAGGACAAAGTATAAACTATAATGTAAATTGTTAATGGTTAGTAACAATGCTTCAATATGTGTTTATCAATTGTAACAAATGTACCACACTCGTGAAAGATGTTGTTAATGGGGGAAAGTGTGGAAGGGGAAGAGGTGAGGTATATGGGAATCCCCTATATTTTCAATGTAACATTTATGTAATCTAAAGCTTCTTTAGGAGAGTATGGGCTATGAGGTGGACCATTGACCACGAGGTGCAGTAATGCCCAGAGATATACTTACCAAATGCAATGGATGTGTCATGATGATGGGAGAGAGTGTTGCTGTGGGGGGAGTGGCGGGGTGGGGGCGGTGGGGTTGAATGGGACCTCATATTTTTTGAATGTAATATTTTTAAAAAATAAATAAAAAAATTTAAAAAAAAAAGAATAAGCCACACCAAATTAAAAAAATTAAAAAATTAAAAAAATAAAGCTTCTTTAAAAATAATAATAAAACAGTGGGGGAAAAGCCCTAATTTTACCAGGTAATCTAATCAAAGATACCTCAGCTGAGTTTAATGCAATCAAACGGTATCACACCCAGAAGAATAGATTAATTGGCAAACATAATATTTCTCTTTTTGGGATCCATAAAATAATCTCAAATCACCATAGGTGCCCAGGCTGAGTCCCATCCATCTCCCTACACCTCTACCACCACCACAGGAGCAGTAAATCCCAGCCTCTCGCAGCCCTCCCCCAGCCCAGATGTGTGTAGCTCAGATCGGCGAAGAGGCTATAGAGGCCATCTCAGCACGGGGGATTGCGATGGTCCCCTCACTACTGCAAAGTCGTCACAATGCGTCTGAAATTAATTCTGAATACCTAGGCTCTATGTCTTAAGGCAGTGAGAGGGAAAAAAAAGGAAGGGATGGTCAGGGGAAAAGAGAGGAAAGTTCCATTAGAATGAGGTAATAAGAACAAAAACAATTCGGAGCTGGCCTTCAGAAGAATTAAATGGGTTCTAGTTCCAACAATGCTAATTGGCTGCATTACCCTGTAAAAATCAATTTCTCTCATTGGGTCTCAGTTTTGCTATCTAAAATATAAAGTTAATTAGGTTCCCTTCCAACTCTGTGGCATTATATTAATGGTAAAATGAGGGTAAGGAAACATTATGAGGAAGTTTATCACCAGGATTCTGAAAATTATTTTCCGTATGATAATATTAAGTAAAACACCCCAAAAGAAAATGTATAAAAATGAAAATGTATTCTTTTCACTTGCAATGTAATAAACTAAGAAGTTAAACCACCCCCCCCCCCCACCATGCTCATAAAAACACATAAAGAAAATAAATATAGCTAATGCTGTCAAGCCATCCCTCTCCCCTACAGCCACTTTGCAATGGATTAAGAAAACCAAGTACTTGGTTAAAGGATACCCCTCCCCCAAATGAAGGATCCATCCTACATACCTACTCTGTTAGACTGCTTTCACTTGGAATAAGAGATGACTAAACATGATCATGGTTGGCTAGTTTTCAAGATTATGATTTTACTGTCAAAACTATTTATCTACCCATCCTTAAAACCCACATGTTTACCTATTCTGTTTTAAAACAGGCACTGTAAAGAATACAGCTGCCTAGCTTCAGGCTGTTTACAACTATGGAATGACTGACTTAAATCACAACTAAACACCGTGCTTTTCAGTAATAAAAAAAAAATTCGCTTTCCAGTCAAGGTATAACCTAAATGGGATATTCAGTTAGTTCAAGATGCTTCTGGGAAACGGACTTTGGCCCAGTGGTTAGGGCGTCCGTCTACCATATGGGAGGTCCGCAGTTCAAACCCCGGGCCTCCTTGACCCATGTGGAGCTGGCCATGCGCAGTGCTGATGCGCGCAAGGAGTGCCGTGCCACGCAAGGGTGTCCCCCGCGTGAGGGAGCCCCACGCGCAAGGAGTGCGCCAGTGAGGAGAGCCGCCCAGCGTGAAAAGAAAGAGCAGCCTGCTGAGGAATGGCGCTGCCCACACTTCCCGCTGACGACAACAGAAGCGGACAAAGAAACAAGACGCAGCAAACAGACACCAAGAACAGACAACCGGGGGGGAATTAAATAAATAAATAAATAAATCTTTAAAAAAAAAAAAAAAGTTCCTTAGAACTAAAATCTGTAGCTGAAAAATCATGAATGTTTAAAAAAAAAAAAAAAAAAAGATGCTTCCAAGGTTACCATATTAATCTAAGACCTGACAGCAATTGTTTTAAATTATATAAACTCTTTCCTTTAATATTACACAAAATAAATGAAAATCAAGACTTGATGATATCATTAAAACTGCCCTTAAAATTGACTAACACCATAGAAGGTTAAGGCAGCAATTAATGCTAGATTTTAACAAAGCAGCTGATAAAGAAATGTCCTACCCCACCCCCAAACAAAAGGGGATTCTAAGGCCTTGGACCAGTCCTTATAATTTAAAAACATTTTAAAATGTCCACACTGAGAATATGAGTTAAGTGTTGAAAACAATCCACAGGAAAAAAATATGCTGTCATCCTAAATACTCAAATAAGTGTATCTGAAACAGTCAGGGAAAGCAATCATCGGTAACATTGTTTTTCAAGATTTATTTATTTATTTCTCCCCCCCCCCCAGCCCCGCCTCCATATGCCGTGTGCCCCAGCTCTCTGTGTCTATTCATTGTGTGCTCTCTCTGTGTCTGCTCATCATCTTTTAGGAGGCACTGGGAACCAAACCCGGGACCTCCCATGTGGGAGGAAGGCACCCAATCACTTAAGCCATATCCACTCCCTGCTTTTCATCTCCTTGTTGCATCAGCTCACTGTGCCAGCCCTTTAGGTCAGCTTGCTGTCTTGTTTGTCTTCTTCAGGAAGCACTGGAAACCAAACCTGGGACTTCCCATGTGGGCGATGGGTGCCCAACTGCTTGAGCCACCACATCCACTCCACATTTTTACATTTTTCCTGTTACCTCACATGTGCAGGTCTTACTTAAACGTGAAAAGGGATTACTTTCAAGATTCAAATGTACCTGACCTTTGTCCTTTATAGTCTAAATTGTGAGACTCAACTTTACAAGACAGCCAAAAACAAAAATCATTCCTAGGGCAGAATCTGTACCAAGAAATAGAAAAAAAAAAAAAAAAAGTACATCTGACTTCTACAATTTATTAGCATTTCGTTTTTCAAGTAACTTTGTGTTCCAATCTTGGAAAAAAATCATCATGGAAAGGAAGATGGAATTACATCCAACACAGTATAAGTTTATTTTGAAATTTCTAATTTGTTTCAAAATCATTAATTTAATCAAACAAGATAAAGTTATATATAGGACTTTTCCTTCAAGAACTAACGTAAATAAATTATTCTCCATTTTAAAAATCTGAATGAAAATTTAATATATAAGTATTTTGTATTTACTGAAAGCATTCAAATATCCTGAGAGATTTTTAAATGATAGGAAGAAAACTGTAAATCAATTTGGCAATCATTAGGAGTGAAACTTCTTAATTATTATATCATTTGTTCTAGCTTAAGCTGCTACATCTATGAAGACAAAAAAGTATTGCATGAAAGCAATGTTTAAGAGGCAAATGTAATAAATTTGTCTGTCATTTAACTAGAAAAGATTTGCCAAGACCAGTCTCTTTGAATGGTACTAGTGTCATTCAAATAATACAGATAGCATTTCCCTGACAGGCCCTGTTAGGGCCCTTCATTTATACCTCTAATGAGCAAAAATGTGTTCCTAGAGTAAGGAAAGATGACATTTGGAAAGCAAATACCCAAGTAAATGTTTAAAGATAATGGAATAATATGCAACTGTTAAAAATACGAATTAGAAGGTATACATATTGATCTATGTTCATTGATATAAGTCAAAAAGTTAGTTGCAGAATAATGTGCATTAAGTATGTTCTTATTTTTTGTAAAGAAAAACTATGTATGTCTGCATATATTATAAACACATTTGTACTAGGAACTGAGATGTGTGGAAAGGAAAAGAACAAAAAATATTGGTTTCCTCAGGGGAGTTGAGAGTTTCAGATGAAAAGATAATGTTTTCCCTATAACTTGGAAAAAGAGGCATGCATTTTTATAAAGAACGTTACATTTTTCATTAAAGTCTTTCCAATAATTGAGGTTCATATGGCATTGTAAGAAATAATAGAGATCACATGTACTCTTTGCTCAGTTCTCCCTAATGGCATCTTGCAAAACTGTACTACAATATCACAGCCAGGATATTGATGTAGATACAATAAAGACACAGAACAGTTTCATCACCACAAGGATTCCTCATGCCACAACAACTTCCCTCCCACCACTACCACCAGAGCCCGTCCTTAATCCCTGGCAATCACAAATCTGTTCTCTATTGATATTTATAATTTTGTCATTTCAAAAATGTTATAAATGGAATCATGAATACTTTTTGATATTGGCTTTTTTGATGCAGCATAATGCTGTAGAGATTCATCCAGGTTGTTGTGGATATCAAGACTATATTTCTTTTTATTGATGAGTAATATACAGGCATACCTCATTTTATTGTACTTCACTTTATTGGGCTTAGCAGATATCGCATTTTTTACATATCGAAGGTGACAACCCTATGTCAAGCAAGTCTATCAGGGCCAACTTTCCAACAGTAAATGCTCACTTCATGTCTCTGCCACATTTTTGTAACTGCAATATGTCTGACTTTTTTATTATTATATCTGTTATGGTGATCTACCAGTGACCTTTGATGTTACTATTGTCATTGTTTTGGGGCACCATGCACCGTGTCCATATAAGATGGCAAACTTAATTGATTACTGCTGGGTATGTTCTGACTGCTCCATCCAACAGCCATTCCCCCATCTGACTCCCTCTCCTCAGGTCTCCTTATTCCCTGTGATGCAATAATATTGAAATTAGGCCAATTAATAACACAATGGACTCTAAGTGTTCAAGTGAAAGGAAGAGTTAAAATATCTCTCACTTTAAAATCAAATGACAGAAATGATTAAGCTTAGTGAGAAAGGCATGTTGAAAGCTGAGACAGGTCGAAAGCTAGGTCTCTTATGACAAACAGCCAAGTTGTGAAGGCAAAGGAAAAGTGCTTCAAAGAAATTAAAAGTGCTACTCCAGTGCACACACAAATGATATGAGAGCAAAACAGCTTTATTTTTGATATGGAGAAAATTTTAATGGTCTTGAAAGGAGATCAAACCAGCCTTATCATCCCCTTAAACCAAAGCCTAATCCAGACAAGGCTCTAACTCTCTTTAATTCTCTCCAAACTGAAGGAACTGAGAAAGCTGCAGAAGAAAAATTTGAAGCTACCAGAGGATGGCTGGTGAGGTTTAAGGAAAGAAGGCATCTCCATAACGTAAAAGTGCAAGGGGTAGCAGCAAGTATTGATGCAGAAGCTGCAGCAAGTTATCCCAAAGAAATAGCTAAGATAATTGATGAAGATGGCTACACTAAACAACAGATTTACAAGATAGATGAAACTGGTTTATATTTTAAGAATATGATATCTAGGACTTTCCTAGCTAGAGAGGAGAAGTCAATGCCTGGCTGCAAAGCTTCAAAGGACAGACTGATTCTCTTGTTAGGGCCTATGTAGCTGGTGGCTTTAAGGAGAAGCCAAAGTTCATTTACCATTCTGAAACTGCTTGGACCCTTAAGGATTATGCTAAATCTACTCTGCCTGTCCACTATAAATGGAATAACAAGGATGGGATGACAGTACATCTGTTTCACTATGAATATCTGAAACCCACATTGAGACCTATGACTCAGAAAAAAGATTCCTTTCAAAGTATTACTGCTCATAGACAATGCACCTGGTCACCCAAGGGCTGTGACAGAGATGTACAAGATGAATGTTGTTTATATGCCTGCTAACACAACATCCATTCTGCAGCCCATGGATCAAGGAGTAATTTCTACTTTCAAGTCTCATTCTTTATACATTTCAGAAGGCAATAGCTGCCATAGATAGTGATTCTTCTAATGAATCTAGGCAAAGTAAATTGAAAACCTTCTGGAAAGAATTCACCATTCTAAATACCATTAAGAACATTTGTGAATCTTGGAAGGAGGTCAAAATATCAACATTAACAGGAGTTTGGAAGAAGTTGATTCCATGACTCATGGGTGACTTTGAGGGGCTCAAAATTTCAGTGGAAAAAGTAACTGAAGATGTGGTGGAAATAGAAAGAGAACTAGAATTAGAAGTGGAGCCTGAAAATATGACTGAATTGCTGCAATCTCATGATAAAATAAATTCAAATGGATAAGGACTTGCCTCTTGTGGATGATTAAAGAGTGGTTTCTTGAGATGGAATCTATTCCTGGTGAAGATGTGTGAACATTGTTGAAATGACAACAAAGGATTTAGAATATTATATCAATTTAGTTGATAAATCAGTGGCAGGGTTAGGAGGATTAACTACAATTTTGAAAAAAGTTCTACCATGGGTAAAACACTATCCAACAGCATGCTACAGAGAAATCTTTTATCAAAGGAAGAGTCAATAAATATGGCAAACTTCATTGTTGTCTTATTATAAGAAATTGCCACAACCATCCCACTTTCAGCCACCACTATCCTGATCAGTCAGCAACCATCAACATAGAGACAATACTCTCCACCAGCAAAAGATCACAACTTGCTAAAGGCTTACAAGATGGTTAGGATTTTTTAGCAATAAGGTAATGTTAAATTAAGTTAGTACATTTTTAGGTATAATTCTATTGCACACTTAATAGATGACAGTATAGTGTAAACATATGTTTAATATGCACTGGATAATTTAAAAATTTGTGACTCACTTTATTGCAATGGTCTGGAACAAAATCCACAATATATCTGAAGTATGCCTGTAACTATTTATTCCTTGAAGGACATCTGGGTTGTTTCCAGTTGTTGGTTATAAAACTAATGAAGCAACATTCATCTACAGGTGTTCATGTGAACATAAGTTTTCATTCTCTGGAATAAACACCCAGGAGAAATGCAATTGCTAAATCATATTGTGGTTGCATGCTTACGTCTTTAAGAACTGTCAAATTGTTTTTCCAGCAAGACTGTAAAATTTTACACTCCCCACCAGCAGTTTACAATGGTCCAGTTTTCTGCACATTGCTAGCATTTGGTTCTGTCACTACTTTTTTTTAATTTTAGCCATACAGATACACGTGGTGATATCTCATTGTGGTTTTAGTTTAACTTTTCCTAATAACTAATAATATGGAACATCTTTTCATGTGCTCATTTATCATCTTTATGTCCTCTTCAATGAAATGTCTATTGTGTTTTGCTCATTTTCTAATTGAATTATTTGATTTTTCACTTTTCAGTTTTGAAAGATTTTTTTTAGAAATTCTAGATTCTAAGATTCTAGTCCTTTACTGGATATTTAGTTTGCAAATATTTTCTCCAATTCTGTTGCTTGGTTTTTCATCCCCTTAACAGAGTATTTCACAGGTAAAAAATTCTCATTTTGATGAAGTACAATTTGTCAATTTTTCCTCTATGGATTATGCTTTAGGTGACATATTTAAGCCCTCTTTGCCTAGACCTAGATCCCAAAGATGTTCTATTTTTCTTCCAAAATGGTAGTTTTATGTTTTACATTTAAGTTCATGAGCCACTTGAGTTAATTTTTGTAGTGTGAGAGGCTTGGGTTGACACTCATGTTTTAGGTTTGTATGTCCATTTGCTCCAATATAATTTGTTGAAAAGGTTATTGTTCCTCCATTGAATTGCTTTTGCACCTTTATCAAAAGTCATTTGAGGGAAACGGACTTGGCCCAGTGGTTAGGGCATCCGTCTACCACATGGGAGGTCCGCGATTCAAACCCCGGGCCTCCTTGACCCGTGTGGAACTGGCCCATGTGCACTGCTGATGCGCGCAAGGAGTGCCCTGCCACGCAGGGGTGTCCCCCGCGTGGGGGAGCCCCACGCGCAAGGAGTGCGCCCCGTAGGGAGAGCCGCCCAGCACGAAAGAAAGTGCAGCCTGCCCAGGAATGGCGCCGCCCACACTTCCCGAGCCGCTAACGACAACAGAAGCAGACAAAGAAACAAGACGCAGCAAATAGACACAGAGAACAGACAACCGGGGGAGGGGGGAATTAAATAAATAAATAAATCTTAAAAAAAAAAAAAAGTCAGTTGAGCTGGAATGTGGGGACAGCACCCTCAATCATGACCCAGCATCCCTGGATTTTCCATCTCTTTGAGTTCTGGTGCCAGTAACTGTTTGGAAAATATAAATAAAAACAAAATTGAAAGATGTCATCAACATGGCAATGTCAGGGATCCCCTGGAAAAGTGTCCCCTCAGAAATAACTTAAAAAGGACAAATTCAACTCTGGAAACTCTGGAAAGCAATAAAGACAGGAAAAAGATTCCACAAATGCTGAATCAAGGAAAAAGAAAAAAACAGCTAGGAGATTTATGTTCTGGACCTGCCAGTCTGGACCCCTCCACACTCACTCAGTCCTATGCAGCTGGGAGGTATATGAAGCGAGTTAGACACTCACACATATCCAGGCACAGGGACCCACGTCAGGAGAGACCCAGACCCAGGGCAGAACACAAGTGGCTGAGGAAGGCAAGATACAAAAGTTGTCCCAGGAAAAAAAAGAGCCCATGGCAGAACTGCTGGCAAGCAATGCACACACTCAGCCCAGTCTGATAGCTGGAGAACTGAAACAAAAAACTGATCTTTCTGGATTGGCCATCATCTGGCTCCCTGGGGTAGGATACCTTAATGGAGAAGTAACTGAAGTCAGAAGAGCCTCAAAGAAATAAAGTGGGTAAGGGGGGACTGAACTATTGCAAGGCAGGACCAGTTCCAGGACTGAAGACTGTAATGAAAACAGGACAATGAGTGAGGGAGAGAATTTATTAAACAAGACCTAGGAGCTAGGGAGAAAATTCTGCACAAAAACAAACAGAACACATGAGGATTCCAGGTGACCGAACAGAGGAAAGGAACTTTCTCCTGCCAGTGAAACAGCTGCAAATGAAAGGGCAATCTTAAAAGTTGTACTGCATATCCAGGGCAAAAACAAGGTACAAAAATGTTGAGAAAATCTAAACAATTAAACATGGACTACTCTAAAGGTCCAGTAAAAGGTGGACCAAATGTCAAAGAGGACATAGCCAATATACAATGAAACCTTAGGCAAACAGGAAAAACTGACCTTCAGAGTTAGCACACCAAAATAATCAGATACCTAGACATTAGCTAAAAATTATAAACCATGCTAAGAAATAGAAAGATACGAGTCAGTCAAGGGAAGAAATTAAACCTTCAAAGCAGATACAGATTTGCTGTATCTGCTGTATTTGCTGCATCCGCTCAAAGAAGTTCAAAAAAATCACCTAAAACAATTTAAGGAGATGAAGGAAAATATGGATAGAAATAAATTAATGGTGGTTATACAACTAAACGATATTAAGAAGACAATACGTGAACAAAAAGAAGAATTAGGAAGTTTAAAAAGAAACATAACGAAGTATAGGGATGAAAGACACAATGATGAAGGTGAAAAATACACAGTGGGTCACCACTCTGCTCCATCCTGACTCGGGACTTTCTGCCTCTGCTCCCAGGTTTCTCAGGTGGCCACCCCATGGGCGCAGGCACAGGCACAGGTGGTATTCCCTCCCTCTGCCTTATGCTTCCCAGCAGTCAAGATCTTGGAAGATCTGAAGCTCAGCAAAGAAGGAAAATTCATTAAGAATAGTCTGTAAAGAGAATCTTTGAGGAGGGGACACTCAATTCACAAAAAAAATAGGTATCCCAGAACCACCTGCCTACCTAGACCCTCTATAAAAGCTCCAAGCATCCTGCCATTGAGGACTCCCAGCAGCAAGCAGTAGTCTGGAGGTAAAAACTGGAATATCTCACACTTTGGGCCTAAATTCCTACTTGGCAACAAATGACTAGAGATCAATAAAAGAATATTAATAGGGAAGTGGATGTGGTTAGCAGTTAGGAGCCTGCCTACCAAATGTGAAGTCCCAGAGTCAGTTCCCAATGCCTCCTAAAGAAGACAAGCAAGACAGATGCAAGGGACTGGCATGGAGAGCTGAAGCAAGGAGGTGATGCAATGAGGAGACACAATGAGGAAACACAATGAGAGACACAACAAACAAGGAGCAGAGATGGCTCAAGCTATTGGGTACCTCCCTCCCACATGGGAGGTCCCAGGTTCTACTCCTGGTGCCTACTAAAAAAAAAAAAAAGATGAGCAGACACAAAGAGCACACAACGAACAGTCACAGAGAGCAGACAGCGAGCACAAACAACAGAGTCGGGGGTGCAGAATAAAATAAATCTTAAAAAATAAAAAGAATATTAGTAGCTAGAGGTCAGGTTTTGCCAGGAGATTGTCTAGAGGACTACTATGGGGCTCAGGACACCTGAAGAAGGTGAGACATCACTCAGAAAAGAGAGGGGCAAAGGAAAGGAGTCTCAGCTGGCTGAAAAATTCCATGAGTAGAGCTGGCACGCATCCCCCCACCTGCAGAACAAATAGCAGTCTGCAGACTGCAGCAGCTGTGGACTGCAGTGGCTGTGGACTGAGGGGGTTGCAGCAGTCCTCTTCCCCAAGAAAGGGGAGAAGGAGGGACACAGACTACATAAATTCAGATTTTGGCCAGTGAACTTGGTCTGCTACATTGGAGGGGTTCCACGCTTCCAGGGCAAGGGGGATCATAACATTGTTTGCCCTGAGAGCAGGGAGCTAAAGAAAATTTGCCTTCTCAAACACCCTCTCTGCTGCACCAGGCTGACTGCTGATGAGGCAGAGGGCCAAGGGTAGAGAACAGCCTCTGAGAAAGTTTGTTTGTGAAGCTTGGCCACCCCTAAGGACACTGCTTCTGTACCACCCACCCACCTGAGGAGTTACACTGAATGCATTCCCCCCTAACAGCTGGGGTCTGAGCTGAGAAATCTGCCAAAAACCACCATCTGCTGGTCACACCATAAAAGTGCACAAACAAGACAAATAATAATAATAAATAAATAAATAATAAGAGGCAAGGAATGTCTCTACTGCCACCTTCTCCAAGGCCCTGGGAAAGTGGCCTGCACCCCATTACGGGGTCTTTAGCCCTCATTTAAGCATTTAAATGGGCAATTCTAAATATCTAGAACAAGTTGAAGAAGAGTTAAAGAACAGTGGTGGCACACAGCTACTTAACAGTAAATAACTAGGCAAGAGAGAAAAACTGAACATCAGAGTAAACTTAGCAGTAGAATCAGATGCCTAGACATCAGCAAAAAAATTACAAGTTATACAAAGAAAAAGGAAGCATGACTCAGGCAAAGGAACAACGCAAAGTTCCAGATGAGACACAGGACTTGAACAGCTAGTAGATGAGGTTCATACAATTCTTTTAAATCAAATCATAGAGTTGAAGGACAATATGGCTAAGGAAACAAAAGACATTAAGAAGATATTAAGTGAGTGAGCACAAAGAAAAATTTGAAATCTTGGATAGAAAGATAACAGATTATGGGAATGAAAGACACAATAAGTGAGAATAAGATACAGCAGGGGTTCTTAATGCTTTTTGTTCCATTGACCCCTTTCCCAGTCAGGTAAAAACCATGGACCCCTTACTAAGTCCACACTATACTGAGTATTATTTAATAAACATATCACACCTGCACTGACACATTCCCACAAGAAAAATGTTTTTTTGAATTTCAATTCAAGCTCACAGACCTCTTGTTAAGAACCCCTGCAACAGCGGGAGCAGATGTAGCTCAAGTGGTTGAGCAGCACATCTCATTGACTGCCACAGTAAATATTGCCTCAAATAGCAGGGCTCCTGAGGGCTCTGGAGACATCCAGACACTATAGTGGGGCTGACAGCTCAGGAGTCTGATGCTGTGCCAGTGGGCCCTAATTTGGAATTTATGCTCTCCAGTGTGACAGAATTGGACTCAGTTGTGATTTCCCTAACATAGCTCTTCTGCCCCTTATAGCTGAACTTATATTTAATACTAGAGTTGATAGGTTTATGTTCAAGAGACTTAAATCTTTGGGCTTTCCATGTGCCAGTCAGGCCCTGCATCTCAACAGAGTTGCAATACCTACTCTCCAGTTCATTGGACTCATCCAGGATAACTAAGAAGGAAACGATGATGGATAATGATCATCCCAAGGAACAGAGAGAGTCTACAACTAAAGCAAAATAGTTCCATCCATCTGCCCATGGAATCGAAGCCCTCTCTCAATTAGACAGAGATAGAGTGGGCATCACCATCCCTGAATCCTCAGGATTGGGGAATGAATGATGGACTAGAGTATACTTACTTTTATTTTATTATAGACTTAATGTTATTCTAGATATGGAAGAACCTTTATCACTGATGTGGAGGCAGTGGCCACCAGAGTTTCTAAGGGGATGGAAAGGGGAAAATAGGTGGAATATGGGGGCGTTTTCGGGACATTGGAATTGTCCTGAATGACAATGCAATGACAGATACAGGCCATTATATATATTGTCATAACTTACAAAATTGGGTTGGAGAGAGTTTAAACTATAATATAAACTATAATCCACACTTAGTGGCAATGCTGCAATATGTGTTCTTCAGTTGTAACAAATGTACCACACTAATGAAGGATGTTGTTAATGTGGGAAAGTGTGGGAGGAGTAAGGAATGTGGCATATGGGAATCCCCTACATTTTTATGTAACATTTATGTAATTTAAGTATCTTTTCAAGAAATTTTTTAATTTTTGAAAAAAGAGACCCTGGGAAGTTGATATGGTTCAAGTGACTGGGTTCCTATCTACCACATGGGGGGGTCCTGGGTTTGGTTCCCAGTGCCTTCTCATGAAGGAGAGCTGGCCTGCACCACAGAGAGCTGGCCTGCACCACAGAGAGTTGGCCCATGTGCAGTGAGCTGCCCAGCACTGCAAGCTGATGCACCAGGATGATGCAACTAAAAAAAAATTTTTTTTAAAATAGAGATGCAGAGGGAAGACAGTAAGAGCCACAACAAACCTGGGAGCTGAGATGGCTCAACCAATTGAATGCCTCTCTCCCACGTCAGAGGTCCTGGGATCTGTTCCTGGTGCCTCCTAAAGAGAAGACAAGAAGAGAAGACAAGAAGACACAGAGGAACATGAAACAAATGGACAGAGAAAGCAGACAGTGAACACAGGTGGTGGGGGATGGGAATAAATAAAATAAATAATGAAATAAAATAAAATAGAGGAAAAAAAGAACACCTATAATAGAGGGAGTGGATGTAGCTCAGGTGGTTGAGCACCTGCTTCCTATGAATGAGGTTCCAGGTTTGATCCCCATTACCTCCTTAAAAAAAAAATCACAACTCTCACTGGGGACCAGATATAGCTCAATAGTTGAGTGCCTGCTTCTGTGAACAAGGTCCTGGGCTCAATCCCGAGTACCTCCTGAAAAATAAAAAAGAGTCACAAGAGCAGATTTGAAATCAAGAAAGAAAGAATCAGCAATGTATAGGAAAGAACAACTGAAATTGAAAACAAAGAAGAACAGAAAGAAAAAGAAAAAAATTGGAAAAATTGAGCAGGGGCTCAGGTAATTGAATGATAACATGAAGCACACCAATATATTTTTTATGGGAGTTCCAGAAGGAGACTAAAAGGGAAAGGGGACAGCAAGAGTATTTGAGGAACTAATGGCTGAAAATTTCCCAAATCTCCTGAAAGGAGCGACTATATGTGTCCCAGAAACATAGCGTACTTCAATTAGAATAAATCCAAATAGGCCTACCCCCAAAACACATACACGAAGAATGCCAAGTCCCAAAGATAAAGAGAAATACTGAAAACAGCAGGGGAAACATGAAACATCACATACAAGGGACGTCCAATAAGACTTAGTGAGGATTTCTCTTCTGAAACCATGGAAACAAAGAAGCAGTGGTATGACATAATTATGGTACTGAAAGAGAAAAACTGCCACCCAAGAGTTCTTTATCTAGCAAAACTGTCCTTTTAATATTCACAGATAAACAGAAACTAAAAGAGTTCATAAACAAGATCCATCTCCACAGGAAACATTAAAGGGAGTTCTGCAGCCAGAAAAGAGAAGAGAGAAGGTCTTGGAGGAAAGTGTAGAAGTGAAGACTATCCAAAAAGGTAACCAAAAAGGTAAAAAGATGGACAAAAATAAGATATGACATATGAAAGAAAAAAATAACAAAGATTAGAGCAGGAATAAATGAAATTTTAAAAAAGAGAGAGATTATCAACAAAACCAAAAGCTGGTTCTTTGAGAAAATGAGTAAAATCAACAAATCCTTAGCAAGACTAACAAAAGAAAAAAGAGAAAAGATGCAAATAAGTAAAACCAAGAATGAAAGGGAGGACATTAGATCTGACCCCAAAGAAATAAAAAGGATAATAAGAGGATAATACAAGAAACTGTATGTCAAGAAATTAGACAAATGGACAAATCCCTAAAAATGTACGACATACACTGACTCAACAAGAAACACAGGAACTCAACAAACCAATCACAACTCAAGAGATTGATTCAAAAATCTTCAAAAAAAAAAAAAAAGTCCAGGACCATCTAGATGGCTTCACAGGTGAATTCTACCAAACATTTTGAGAAAAATTAACATCAATCCAGTTTAAACTCTTCCAAAAATTTGAAAAGAAGGGAAAATTACGCAACCCATTTTGTGAAGCTAGCATCATGCTAATACCAAAGCCAGGTAAAGATACTACAAGAAAAATAAATTACAGACCAATCTCCCTAATGAACATAAATGCAAAAATTTCCAAGAAAATACTTGCAAATTGAATCCAACAGCATATTAAAAACAATTTTGGGAAGCAGACATGGCTTGAGCAGTTGGGTGCCAGTCTACTTAAAGGAAGTTCCCAGGTTCTGTTCCTGGTGTCTTCTAAAGAAGACAAGCAAAACAGGGACTGACATGTCGGGCTGGCATGGCAAGCTGATACAACAAGATGAGGCAATGAGATGACACAACAAAGAGACACAACAAGGAAACACAATGAGAAACAACAAGTGGGAGTAGAGGTGGCTCAAGCCACTGGGCACCTCCCTCCCAAGTGGGAGGTCCCGGGTTCAGTTCCTGGTGCCTCCTAAAAAAAAGACAAGCACACAATGAACAGACATAGAGAATAGACAAGGAGTACAAACAATGAGGCAGGGGGAAAGAAATAAATAAATCTTTTTTTAAAAACCCAAAAAACAGTTATGGACTTCTGGGAAGATGGCTGACTAGAAAGACACAGGATTGTCTTCTCTCCCAGAAAAATAGCCAGAGAACAGGCAAAAACATCCTGCAAAAAGATCTTCTAGGGTTTAGGACACCAGGGGAAGGATGGACATCACCCAGAAGAGAGAGGGACAAAGGAAAAGAATCACGACAGCAAAACTGTGAGTTAAAAGCAGCAGCTACTACAGCCAGCACCCTCCTCTACACTAAAGACATGTTTGAATACTCAGGCCTCTGGGCTGGTGGTTACAGATAAGAGGGGTTCCCAGAGATCCACCTCCCCAGGAAAGGGGAGAAAGAGGGCCTTAGCTTAAGGCCAAATCAGCATTTGACCCACAAATTTGGTCTTCTGCGTGCCACCAGGCCAGGTGGAGTCACACCATTGTTTCCCAGGGAGCCGGCACAGGACTAAAGAGTTCTGACCCTCTCAGTCTCCTTCTCTACTGACCAGGACCGATTGCTGAGGATGCACCTCCCCAGAAAAGGGAAGAGAGAGCAACACAGCCTAAGGCTGCTTCAGCTTTTGACAACAAATTTGGTCTGCTGTGTCCCACAAGCCCTTCCAGGACGTGCCGTTGCTTGCCTTGGGAATCAACTCAAGACTGAAGAGATCTGGGACTAAATGGATCTGGCCCTCTCAATCTCCCTCTCTACTAACTGGGACTGATTGTTGAGGATGCAGAGGGGAGTGTATTTCCAACGCTGGAAAAGGGAGGAAGTAGGCAGCAAAGGTTGAAGAACTGTCTCTGAGAAAGTGTGAATTACAAGGCTCTTGCCTCCAGGGAGGAATCTATAACAGTGATCCAGGTCATGTTGCAGTAGACACACTCTAACCAGGCATTGACAAAGAGGGCTGTCAAAGAGCACCATCTGCTGGCAAACAAAGGAAGTGCACATGAGGAAATAAAAAGTAAATGAGAGAGGCTTTTTCCCACCCTCACAGCCTCCCTCCCCAAGGTCCAGTTTTGAGCAACTAAGAGGGACAATCCTAAAGACATGGGTTGAACCAAGAATCAAAGAACAGCAGCAACATACAACCTCCTACCACTAAATCCCTACAAAAGAGAGAGAAATCCCTACAAAAGAGAGAACTGAGTAAATGTGCCATCCTAATCAGATGCCTAGACACTGGCAAAAAATTATGAGCCATACTAAGAAAATGGAAGACATGGCCCAAGAAAAGGACTATATCAAACCCCAGAAGGCATGCAAGATTTGAGACAACTAATTAATGAGATGCACACAAATTTCCAAAATCAAATTAATGAGTTGAAAGACAATATTGCTAAAGAGATAAACAAAATCAAGAAGACATTGAGTAGGCACAAAGAATGATTTGAAAACCTGAATAGAAAAGTAACAGAGCTCATGGAAATGAGAAACATGATTAAGTGAGATCAAAAACACACTAGAAGGACACAAACCAATATATGCACACCAATGTTCATAGCAGCATTATTCACTATTGCCGAAAGTTGGAATCAACCCAAATGCCCATCAACCGATGAATGGATAAACAAAATGTGGTATATACATACAATGGAATACTACTCAGCTGTAAGAAGGAATACAGTACTAACACATGGGATAACATGGTTGAATCTTGAGGACCTTCTGTTGAGTGAAGCAAGCCAGGCATTGAAGGACAAATACTACATGACCTCTCTGATATGAATTAAGTAAATCAAGCTGTCTCAGAGAGCTAGAGACTGGAAGATAGGCTAACAGGAAATGGGGGGGGGGGCGGGGAGGAAGTTTGTGAGCCAACACCCCCATGAGCAAAATCTATGATAAAGTGGAGGTAAGTAGTAGTGCAGTGAAGAGATAGGACAGGGGCATAGGGTACTATTGGGTTGGGCTTTGGAGGCTTGAGGGGGGCTAAGGTTGGGAGGATGGGTCAGATAGTCCAAAGAACTGGAGGTAGGGTTGGGGCAGTACAAATGAACACGGGAGATTGTTGGGTATGTGGTTCAAACTATAATGTCGAGAAAACTCCCTAGAAAATATAATAAGGAAAGGTTTCTGGTATAGGGTGTTTGACAGGGGGCATATTGGCACAGGGTACACCTGGGGCAGGCTTTTAGGGAGTGTGTGAGAGCTCATCATGTCAGATTGTATTATATCAGTGAGTGGATATCCATACAATGAGCGGGAAGGTATTATACTCCAATCTTGGGGAGGCCTGATGTTCCCAAACAGAGGGGAGGGTGTCTCTTGAGAGCATGGGTGGCTCTCAATGGGGAAGGACAGACTAGTGTGTCAAGCCCTCAGCATTGTTGCAAGAGTCTATGAATATTGTCCTTCAAGGAATGAAGCTTGGTTGTAGCTGTGGGCCATGAGGGGAAGGGGAGAGAGGAATAGAATAGTTGGAAGAGGCTAACTGGAGGGCAATGGAAGTGTTCTGCATGATCCTGCAGTGATGGATACAGGCCATGTTAAATACCACCAAAAATGTACAAAGGTGTATAGTCTAAAATGTAAACCATAGTATAAACCATAATGGAGTCATGGTTAGTAGCTATGTTTCAATATCTGTACATCAGTTGCAGCAAATGTAACATCCACATATAAAAAGATCATTGCTGGGGAAGGGGGAAAATGGTTCAATGTTGGGTATATGGGAGTTCCCTATATTCTATTTGTGACTTTACTGCAACTGAAACTTTTTTGAAGACATAATTAAAAAAAAAAAAAGGATGTAGACACTGAGGAAGAAATGGAAGAGACTGCCTTGCCACTGTACATACAAGGCAACACCTATTATTACAGTGATGAAAAGCAAAATGTCAAAAAAAATTTATATTTTTCATTTTTTATACCCCAATTTATTTTTTACTTTAGTTTTTCTAAATTACTATGTATTCTATTTCCATTGTTTAAACCTATCACTACTATTTCATTTTCCTATTAACTGAATTTAGCAATAAATTAGACTTCATTTTTGAAGAAGTTTTGGATCACAGAGGGGTTCAACTATGGCAGGGAAGGAGCACTGATGTGAGGTACCATTGACGGGGGATGCATGGGTGGGAGGGAGTTCTCCAGGACATGCATATAGGGTATATAGATATGTTCATATGTTCATTGGGTATTGACATAGGGGGTAGAGTTTCACATGACAACTGAGGGAGTGCTGAATTCCCATTCTTGGAAACTCTGTCCCCCTTCCCAGTGGATCAGCAACAATCCCCCAAGTACAAGGGCAAAGACTAGTGAAGAAAGATGGTCCAATGATGGGCCTTGATACTGATGACTATACTTATGAGCTGTGTGATAGAAATTTCAACTAGGCCTAGAGCTGCAGAGTGCCTAAGAGTTACCTCCTGAGAGCCTCCATGTTGCTCAAATGTGGCCACTCTCTAAACCAAACTCAGCATGTAAATGCATTACATTCTCCCCAGCGTGGGACAAGACCCCCGCAGATGAGCTTCCCTGGCACCAAGGGATTACTACTAAGCACAAGCTTATGAGGCAACTAGAAAAAAACCTTGAATAAAAGGGGGAAATGGTAAAGACAAATAAGTTTATATGGGTAAGAGGCGTCAAAATGAGTGGGAGGTCATCAGAGGGGTCGTGCTTATGCACATCTCTTAAGGGTCTCAGAGACAGCCAAAGTAAATATACCTCAGGTGCTCCTGAGGACTACAGAGACACCCAGATCCTACAGTCATGACAGATGGCTCTGGAGTTCAGTGCCTTACCAGTGGGCCCTACTTTGGAATTTGTGCTCCTGAGTGTGGTGGAGTGAGTCTCAAATATGACCTCTCTATGCATGCCTCTTCTGTCACTTTTACTGAACCTGTGGTTGGTGCTGGGGTGGGTGTCTACTCAGGGTACTTGAATCTCTGGACTATCTATGTGCCAGGTGCACCCTGAGCCTCAGCAGAGTTGCAACACTCTCTGGTTAGTTGGACTTACCCAGGTCAGCTAACAGGGAGATGAAGATGGTCTACCACCACACCAGGGAAACAAGAGAATCTACAGCTATAAGCAAGAGAATTTCATCCATCAGCCATGTGGGATCTAAGCCCCCTCTCGGTTTAGAGGTGGAGTGAACATTGCCATCCCAGGGTCCTCAGGATGGAGGAATAAAATATGGATTAGAGTGGACTTACTGGTATTCTACTATAGAATTATTGTGACTCTAACAATGGAAGAAATTGTATCACTGATGTGGAGACAGTGGCCACGGGAGGTGCTGAAGGCAGGGAGAGAGAAAAAGAGGTGTGATATTGGGACATTTTCAGGACTTGCGTTATCCTCAATTATATTGCAGGGACAGATGCAGGACATTATATATCCTGCCATAATCCACTGAATGGACTGTGAGAGAGTGTAAACTACAACATAAACTATAATCCATGTTGTGTGGCTATGCTCCAAAATGTATTCATCAAATGCAATGAATGTACCACACTAAAGAAAGAAGTTGTCGATGTGGAGGAGTGGGGGGTGTGGGGAGTGGGATATATGGGAACCTCTCATATTTTTTAATGTAACATTTTGTGTGATCTGTGTATCTTCTTTAAAAACAGATCGTAACAAAGACACATTAGACACAACAGCATACTCAAAATCAGAGAAGAAAGAATAAGTGATACCAAAGAGAGAACAGCTGAAATTGAAGAGAGGAAAGAACACGGAGAGAAATTAATAAAAAAAAAAAAATTGAGCATGGGCTCAGGTAGTTGAATGGCAACATGAAATGCAACAAAATAAGTGTCATGCGAGTTCCAGAATGATAAGAGTAGGGAAAAGGGGCAAAAAAGAGTATTTGAGGAAATAATACCTGAAAATTTTTCAACTCTCATGAAAGAAATGAACTATCATGTCCAAAAAGCTCAGTGTATCCTAATCAGAATAAATTTGAATAGATCTACTTCAAGACACATACTACTCAGAATGTCAAACATCAAAGATAAAGAGAAAATTCTGAAATCAGCAAGGGAGAAGCAAACCACATACAATAAACACCCAGTAATACTTGGTCTAGATTTCTCATCAGAAACCATACAGATAAGATGGCTATGGTATGAAACAATTAAGATACTGAAAGAGAAAAAACATCCAAAATGAGAATTCTTTATGCAGTAAAATTGTACTCCAAATATGAAGAGGAGCATAAAATATTCACAAACAAACAAAAACTAAGAGAGGTGGTAAAAAAAAGAATCCACCTTTGTAGGAAATATTAAAGGAAGCCTTAGAGTCTGAAAGAAAAAGACAGGAGAGAGAGGCTTGGAGGAGAGTATAGAAGAAAGAATAGCAAATGGATAACCAAAAGAGTAAAAAGACAGATGAAAATTAAGATATCACATATAAAAACCAAAGAATAAAATGATGGAAATAAATAATGCATTTACAGTAATATCATTGAATGTGAACGGACTAAACTCCTCAAACATAATACCTACCTATAGTGGTAAAAACAACATGGTACTGGCCTAAAGACAGGCACAATATACCAATGGAACCAAATTTATGGTTCAGAAACAGACCCTCACAGGTATGGTCAAATGATTTTTGACTAGCCTGTCAAACTCACAGCTCGGGCAGAACAATCCATTCAACAAATGGTGCTGAAAATATTGGGTGTGCATAGCTGAAAGAAGGAAAGAGGACCCCTATCTCACACCTTATCCAAAAATTAACTCAAAATGGATTAAAAAAATAAAAATAAAAGCAAGAACCATAAAACTTCTAGAAGAAATTATTGGAAAATATCTTCAACACCTGGTGATAGGTGGTGGATTCTTAAATGAGATAAGAGGAGGACTGACTGGACTACTGATGCTTAATGCAAATCGAAGTTTTAATTACCTTTACTGTAAAGGTGTGGAAATTTATAGAGTAGATGGTAACACACAGTAGTAACAGCTAGTTTCTAAATGGGGATGCGACTGAAAATGGTAGTCTAGTTATGTAAATGCCAATTGACAGAATGCTAGAGAATAATCTAGGAACTGGATAGCACAGTAAACCAAGAGGTGGGTAAGAATTGTGGTTGATGGTACAGAAGCAAGAGTGCCCTTTGTAAGCTAGAGCAAATGTATATCACTGCTGCAGAGTGTTGGGAATGTGGAGAAGCATGGGAAAAATACAGCTGGAGTGACCTATGGACTGTGGTTAGTAGTAATAATATAATATTCTTGCATCTATGTGAAAGATGTACTGTGTTGATACTGAGGCAGTAAGGAAAATGTGAGCCAAATGTACACTATGGGCATGGTAACAATCAGATGATATTATTGTTGAGTTGTTGTGATATACAGGTGGGTTGTTTGGGAATTCTGCACATGTACATGATTGTTTTATAAGTTTACAACTTCTGTCATAAAAAATACATTTAAAAAATAATAATAGAGTGGGTTAGGGGAAAAACACACCAAATGTAAGACAAGGACTATGATTGGTAGTAACATTTTGACAACATTCTTTCATAATTTGTAACAAACGTCTCATGACAATGCAAGATATTGGTGGAGGGTTGATGTATGAGACCCCTGTTATGATGTTATGCATGTTTGCTTTGTAAGTTTACAACTTTTACCATACACTTAATCGTTTATGTATGTTCATACATAAATGATATAAAGATAATAATAATAATAGGGTTGGTTAGGGGGAAAATATTTTGTTTAGTAGTAATATTTTGACAATGCTTTTTAATCATTAGTTGAAAAGGCTTAACAACAATGCAAGCTATTGGTGGTAGAGTGAGTTATGAGAGCCCTGTATGATGTTATAATTTTTGTTTTGTAAATTCACAACTATTATACACTTACTGTTTATGCACGAGTGATATACTTCAATAAATTTTTTACTGAAAAAAAAAATTAAAGGATAAAGCGAAGGCAATTTTGAGAGGGAAATTTATAGTCCTAAAAGCCTATATTAAAAAGAAGAAAGACCTAAAAATCAAAGACCCAATTGAACAACTAGAGGAACTAGAAAAAGAACAGCAAACCAATCCCAAAGCAAGAAGAAGGAAAGAAATAATAAAGATTAGAGGAGATGGGAAGCAGACTTGGCCCAGTGGTTAGGGCATCTGTCTACCACATGGGAGGTCCGTGGTTCAAACGCCAGGCCTCCTTGACCTGTGTGGAGCTGGCCCACGCGCAGTGCTGATGCACGCAAGGAGTGCTGATGCACGCAGTGAGTACTGTGCCACTCAAGGGTGTCCCCACATAGGGAAGCCCCACGTGCAAGGAGTGCGCCCCATAAGGAAAGCCTCCCAGCTCGAAAGAAAGTTCAGCCTGCCCAGGAATGGTGCCGCACACACAGAGAGCTGACACAACAAGATTCAGCAACAAAAAGAAACATAGATTCCCGTGCCACTGACAACAACAGAAGTGGTTAAAGAAGAACACCCAGCAAATAGACACAGAGAACAGACAACTGGGGCGGGGGGGAAGGGGAGAGAAATAAAATAAATAAATCTTTTAAAAAAAAGATTAGAGGAGAAATAAATGAAATTGACAATAAAAACACAGAGAGAAAATCAAAACCAAAAGCTGGTTCTTTAAGAGATCAATAAAATTGGCAAACCCCTAGCTAGATGAACATAGAAAGAAAGAGAAAAAGATGCAAATAAATGCAATCAGAAATGAAAGGGGGGGAATTACAACAGACCCCAAAGAAATAAAAAGGATCATAAGAGAATATTAAGAAATACCATATGCCAATAAACTAGACAACCTAGATGAAATGGACAAATTCCTAGAAATGTACAAACAGCCTACACTGGTGCTACAAGAAATAAAAATCTATCACATTTAAAGAGATTGAATTCATCATCAAAAATCAAAATCTCCCAACAAAGAAGTACAGAACCAGATGGCTTCACAGGTGAATTCTACCAAACATTTTGAAAAGAATTCTTTTAACTCTCCCAAAAAACAGAATAGGAAGGAAAATTACCCAAGACATTGTATGAAGCCAACATCACCTTATTATCAAAGCCAGATAAAGACATTACAAGAAAATAAAACCACAGACAAATCTTTCCAGGGAACATAGATGCAAAAGTTCTTAACAAAACACTTGCAAATAGAATCCAATGGCATATCAAAAGACTTATACACCATGACCAAGTGGGATTTGTTCATGGTATTCAAGGCTGGTTCAACATAATGCATCGCATTAACAAACTGAAGGAAAAAAACACACACAATCATCTCAGTTGATACAGAAAAGCATTTAACAAAATCCAGAATCCTTTCTTGATAAAAACACTTCAAGGGAAGGAGATGTGGTTCAAGCAATTGGGCTTCTACCTACCATATAGGAGGTCCAGGGTTTGATTCCCAGGGCCTCCTGATAAAGGCAATCTGGCCCATGCAGGAGTGTTGGCCTGCACAAGAGTGCTGGTCCATGAGGAAAACTGGTGCAGCAAGATGACACAAAACAGACACAGCAGGAAGCAGATTTGGCTCAACGGATAGAGCATATGCCTACCACATGGGAGGTCCAGGGTCCAAACCCAGGGTCTCCTGACCCGTGTGGTGAGCTGGCCCACTCACAGTGCTGATGCGCCTAAGGAGTGCCCTACCACGCAGCGGTGTCCCCTGTTTCAGGGAGCCCCATGCGCAAGGAGTATGCCCCGTAAGGAGCGTTGCCCTGCATGAAGAAAGTCCAGCCTGCCCAGGTGTGGCACTGCACACATGGAGAGCTGACACAGGAAGACAATGCAACAAAAAAGAGACACAGATTCCCAGTGCTGCTGACAAGAATCCAAGGGGACACAGAAGAACACACAGCAAATGGACACAGAGAACAGACAATGGGGTGGGGAAAAGAAATAACTTTTTTTAATCTTAGGAAAAAAAAGAGACACAGAAGAGACAATAAGAGATGCAGCAGACCAGGGAGTGAGGTAGCACAAGAGACTGAGTGCCTCTCTCCCACTCCAGAAGGTCCGAGGATTGGTTCCCAGTGCTGCCTAAAGAGAAGACAAGCAGACACTGAAGAACACATAGTAAATGGACACAGGAAGCAGACAGCAAGCACAAAAACAATGAGGGGGGAATTAATTAATTAATCTTTTTTCAAAATACTTCAAAAGACAGGAATAGAAGGAAAATTCCTCAATATGATAAAAAGCATATATGGAAAACTCGCAGCCAACATCGTACTCAATTGGGAATGGTTGAAATCTTTCCCTCTAAGACCAGGAACAAAACAAGGATGTCCACTGTCACCATCATTATTCAAATTGTACTAGAAGTTCTAGCCTGAACAATTAGACAAGAAAAGAAATTAAAGGCATCCAAAGAGGAGGAGGAAGTAAAACTCTCAATATTTGCAGATGACATGATCCTCTATTTAGAAAATTCTTAAATGTCTATGACAAAGCTATTTAAGCTAATAAATAAGTTCAGCAAATTGGCATGATATAAGATCAAATCACAAAAGTCAGTAGCATTTGCTCAGTAATGAGCAAGCTGAGGATGAAATAAAGAAAAAAATTCCATTTAAAATAGCAACAAAAAGACTCAAATATGTAGGAATTCATTTAACCATGACTGTAAAGGACCTGTATTCAGAAAACTACAAAGCACTGCCAAAAGGAATCAAAGAAGACCTAAACAAATAGAAGGACTTCCATGTTCTTGGAACAGAAGACTATAAACATCATGAAGATGTCAATTCTACTCAAGTTGATTTATAGATTCAGTGCAACACCAATCAAAATTCCAACGACCTACTTTACAGAGATAGAAAAGCCAATTGGCAAATTTATTTGGAAAGAAAAGGGTCCCAAATAGCCAAAAACATCCTTAAAAAGAAGAGTGAGGTCAAAGGACTGACCGTGAAGTGTATTATAAAGCTACAGTGGTCAAAATAGCATGGTATAACCATAAATTGAATTGAGTGTTCAGAAATATATACTTACCTCTATGATCAACTGAGTTTTAGCAAGCCTGCCAAGTCCACTTTTCTGGGACAGAACATTCTTTTCAATAAATGGTTCTGGGAAAACTGGGTATCCATAACCAAAAGAATGAAAGAGGATCCCTATCTCACTTCTCATACAATTCAAAATGGATCAAAGACCTGTACATAAAAGCCAGGACAACAAAACTCCTAGAAGATAATGAAGAGAAACATCTATAAGACCTATTAGGAAGCTGGAGTCTCTTAAACCTTACAGTGAAAGCACAAGTAACAAAAGAAAAAAAAATAGCTAAATGGGACCTCCTCAAACTAAACACTTCTGCACCTCAAAACATTTGTGACAAAGGTAAAAAAGGCAGCCTACTCAACGGGAGAAAAGATTTGGAAATCAAAAAATCTAATAAGGGGGAGGCGGACTTGGCCCAATGGATGCGGTGTCTGTCTACCACATGGGAGGTCCACGGTTCAAACCCCAGGCCTCCTTGACCCGTGTGGAGCTGGCCCACCCGCAGTGCTGATGCATGCAGGGAGTGCTGTGCCACGCAGGGGTGTCCCCCACGTAGGGGAGCCCCACGCACACGGAGTGCACCCCGTAGGGAGAGCCACCCAGCGCGAAGAAAAGTGCAGCCTGCCCAGGAGTGGTGCCATACACACGGAGAGCTGACACTACAAGATGACACAACAAAAGTGAGACGCAGATTCCAGGTGCCACTATAAGGATGGAAGCAGTCACAGAAGAGCTCACGGTGGGTGGACACAGAGAGCAGACAACTGGCGGGGGGGGAGGAAGGGGAGAGAACTAAAAGAAAAAAAAAGAAAAAATCTAATAAGGGTTTAAAATCTATTATATATAAAGAGATTCTATAACTCAACAATAAAAAGACAAATTTTTTACAGATTTTTTTAAATGGGCAAAAGACCTAAATAGACATTTTTCTAAAGAAGAAATACAAATGGCCAAAAAAAAAAAAAAAAAAAGCTCAGCATCACTTGCTATTAGGGAAATGCAAATCAAAGCTACAATAAGAAATCATTTCATACCCACCAGAAGCCACTATTAAAAAGTGGGAAAGTACAAGTGTTGGAGAAGATGTGGAGAGATAGGAAAGCTTATTCACTGTTGGTGGGAATGTAGAATGATACAGCCACTCTAGAAGTCTGTTTGGCAGTTCCTAAGGAAGTTAGATATAGAACTACCATGTGACCTGGCAATATCACTACTAGCTATATACCCAGAACTAAGAGCAGTGACACAGACAGACATCTGCACATCAACGTCCATAGCAGCATTATTCACAATTGCCAAAAGATGGAAACAACCCAGGTGCCCATCAACTGATGAATGGGTAAGGAAACTGTGGTATGGAATATTGTGCAACTGTAAGAAGAAATGAAGTCATGAAGCATATGCCAAAGTGGATAAACCTGGAGTATATTATGTTGAATGAAACAAGCCAGGCACAATAGGAAAAATAGTGTATGACTTCACTCTTATGAACTAAATATAGCTAGAATATAATGCACCAGAGAAAAGAATGTGGACAGAAAATGGAAAGCTGAGGTATAATCTGTGCTGAATTGGTAAAAAGTTATTTGTAAATGTTTGGAAATGAATAGAAATGGTGAAAGCACATCATAGTATTTGCAAGTAGTAGTGCTAAAATATGGGTATGATAGTGGTTTGTTTTTTGTTGTTGGTTTTGTTTTGTTTTGTTTTGTTTTGGAATAATGAAAATGGTCTAATACTGATTGAAGTGATGAATACACAACTCAGTAAATATACCAAATGCTACTGACATACACTTGATATAAATTGTATGGCTTATGAACAAAAAAAAAAGAGTGAATGGGGGAAAATACACCATATGTAAGATATGGACTATAGTTAGTTGCAATACTTTGATGATGCTCTTTCATGATTTGTTACAAATGTTTCACAAAAATGGTGGGGTGATATATGGAAGCCCTGTATGGTGTTATGCATGTTTGTTTTTGTAAGTTCACAACTTTTACTATACACATATTGTTTATATATGTTCATGTATGAATGATATACATCAATAAATTGTTTTTAAGATGAAAAAATACATTAGAGGCACATGACAGAAGATTTGAACATACAGAAGAAAGAATCACTGAAATAAAAGACAAGACAATTGATATAATACAATCAGAAGACCAGATAGAGAAAAAAATTGAAGTTTCTCAGGGACTTCAGTGACAGCACGAAGTGTATAAAAATAAGTATTATGGGAATCCCAAAAGAAGAGAAGGAGAAAGGGAGAGAAAAAAATATTTGAGGAAACAATGGCAAAAAACTCCCACTCTTAAAATGTAAACCATCATGTGAACTACTGACCATGGTAAGTAGCTATGTTTCAATATTTGTACATCAGTTGTAACAAATGTACTAGCCACATGTAAAAAGATTGTTAATAGGGAAGGGGGAAAGGGAGAGGATGTTGGGTATATGGGAGTTCCCTATATTCTGTGTGCGACTTTACTGTGACCTAAAACTTCCTTGAAGACATAATGGAAAAAAAAAAAATAAAGTAAGACACAGAGAAAGAAATGGAAGAAACTGGCACTATATATACAGGACAATAGCTATTACAGGGTTGAAAGGCAAAAAGTAAAAAAAATTAATATTTTTTATTTAATAACCCAATTTATTTTTCACTTTATTTTAGTTTTTCTAAATTATGAATTTTATTTCTCATGTTTAAACCTATCATTACCATCTCATTTTCCTATTATTTGAATTTGGCAATATATTTGGCTTCATTTTTTAAGAAGTTTTGGATCACAGAGGGATTCAACTACTGCAGTGGAGAAGCATTGGTGTGGGGCATCATTGATGGGGGATGCATGGGAGGGAGTTCACCTAGGCATGCATATAAGGTATGTTGATATGTTTAGATGTTCACTGGGTATTGCCACAGTGGGTAGAGATTCATGTAACACTGAAGGAATGCTGGGTTCCCATCCTGGGGAGCTCTGTGGCATTCTCCAATGGAGCAGAAACAATCCCCCAAGTGCAGGGGGAATGACCAGTGAAGAAGGGTGGTCCATTGATGGGCCCTTGATACTGATGACTATGCTTATGAGCCTTTTGTGTTTGAAATTTCAACGTGGCCTAGAATTGCAGGGTGCCTAAGAGTTACCTCCTAAGAGCCTCCTTTTTGCTCAAATGTGGCCACTCTCTAAGCCAAACTCAGCATATAAATACATTACCTTCCCCCCAGCATGGGACATTACTCCCAGGGATGAGCCTCCCTGGCACCAAGGAATTACTACTAAGCACCGGCTGGTGATGCAACTGAAAAAAGATCTTGAATAAAAGGGGGAAATAGTAAAGACAAATGAGCTAAGAGACTTCAAAATGAGTTGGGAGGTCATCAGAGGGGTGGCACTTATGCACATCTCAACAGAATCTCATAGACAGCCAAAGTAGATACTACCCCAGGTAGTGGTGCTCCTGAGGTCTATGAAGACACCCAGATCCTATAGTTCTTGGCTCCAGAGTTTGGTGCCTTGCCAATGCCTTGCCAGTTGGGCCCTACTTTGGAGTTTGTGCTCCCAAGTGTGACAGAGTTGGTCTCAGATGTGACTTCTCTACACATGCATCTTCCATCCCTTTTATTGAACCTGTGGTTGGCACTGATATTAGTGGGTGTATGTCCAGGAGACTTGAATCTCTGGGAAGTCCATGTGCCAGCTGGGCCCTGAACCTCAGTGGAGTTGCAACACCTACTCTCCTGTTCATTAGACTCACCCAGGACAGCTAACAAAGAGGTGAGGATGGACAACCACCAAACCAAGGAATCGAGAGAGTCTACAACTTCAAGCAGGAGAGTCCCATCTGTCAGCCATGTGGGATCAAAGGCCCCTATCAAATAAGAGATGAAATGGACATCACCATCCCAAAGTCTACAGGATTGGGGAATAAAATACGGACTAGAGTGGACTTACTCGTATCCTACTATAGAATTATTGTGATTCTAGCAATGGAAAAATTATATCATTGATGTGGAGACAGTGTCCACTGGAGTTACTGAGGGCAGGGAGAGGAAAAAAGAGGTGTAATATGGGGGCATTTTTGGGACTTGAAGTTGTCCTGAATGATATCACAGATGTAGGACATTATATATCCTGCCATAACCTACCGAATGAACTGGGAGAGAGTACAAACTACAATGTAAACTATAATTCATGTTGTATAGCAGTGCTCCAAAATGTATTCATCAATTGCAATGAATGTGCCACACTAGTGAAAGAAGTTGTCAGTGTGGGAAAAATGGGGTATGTGGGAAGTGGGGCATATGGGAATCCCCTATATTTTTTATGTAACATTTTGTTTGATCTATGTATCTTTTAAAACTATTTTTTTTTAATTTCCCACTCTTAAAAAAAAGACAGAAATACACATGTCCAAGAAGTGCAAGGTACTTCAAACAGAATAAACGCTAACAGACTTACTCTGAAACATATACTCATCAGAATATCAAATGACAAGGATAAAGAGAGAATTCTGAAAGAACAAGAGAAAAGCATTTCATCACATACAAGGGATCCCCAATAACTAAGTGATGATTTCTCACCAGAAACCACGGAGGCAAGAAGGCAGTGGTCTAATAAATTTGAAGTACTGAAAGAGAAACACTGCCAGCCAAAAATTCTTTACCCAGCAAAACTGCCCTTCAAAAATGAGGGCAAGTTTAAAACATTCGTAGGTAAATGAAACCGAGAAACTGCATTACCAAAAGACCTGCCCTTCAAGATTCAGTAAAGGTCCTTCTTCAGAGTGATAGGGAAAAAGGAGGGAAGAATGGCTTGGCACGGTGTGAAGAAGTGAAGCTCTTCATTAAAGAGAAATAAACGGATAACGGCAAATAATACTGTATCCTCAATATGTAACTCTACCCTAATTTGGTATAAGAGTTAGAATACAATTGAATTTAAAAAGGCATACACCATGGGAAGCAGATGTGGTTCAAGTGATCTACCATATGGGAGGTCCAGCATTCGATTCCCGGGGCCTCCTGGTGAAGGCAAGCTGGCCCACGTGGTGAGCTTGCCTCAGGCAAAGTGCTGGCCCATGCAGGAATGCTGACCCACATGGAGTGCTGGCCTACACAGAGAGCTGGCGCAGCAAGATGACACAACAAAAAGAGACAAAGAGGAGAGACAGTAAGAGACACAGCAGGCCAGGGAGCTGAGGTGGCGCAAGAGGTTGAGCACCTCTCTCCCACTCCAGAAGGTCCCAGGATCAGTTCTTGGTGCTGCCTAAAGAGAAGACAAGAACACACAGTGAATGGACACAGAGAGCAGATAAGTGCAAAAACAATGGGTAAGGGGGAATAAGTAAATAAATCTTTTTTAAAAACAGGCATACTTCCTGATAGTGGACCTAACAGGCATATACAGAATATTGTACTCTCAAAACAGCAGGATATACATTCTTCTCAAGTGCACATGGATTGTTCTCCAGGATAGACCACATGTTGGGTCACAAAACCAGTAATAAATTTAAAAAGATTGAAATTAGACAAAGCATCTACTCTGACCATAATGAAATAAAGCTGGAAATCAATAACGGGCAGAGAAAATCCATAAAATGTATGGAAATTATATAGCACACTCTTAAGTAGCACATTATAAGAATTACACACTGTGATGAAGTGGGATATATCCCAAGTAAGCAAGGGTGGTTTAACATAAGAAAATTGATTAATGTAATACACATTAACAGAATGAAGGTGAAAAAAAAAAAAGCACATAGTCATCTCAATTGACACAGACAAGGTATTTGACAAAATCCAACATTCTTTCTTGATAAAAACTTAGAAACTAAGAATAGGAATCTTCATCAACATGATAAAAGGCATATATAAAAACCGACTACTAGCATCATACTCACTGGTGAAAGACTTAAAGCTTTGCCTCTAAGATCTGGAACAAGACAAGGATGCGCACTGTCACCACTGTTATTCAACATTGTATTGGAAGTTCTAGCCAAAGCAGTTAGGCAAGAAAAAGAAAAAAAAAAAGGCATCCAAATTGGAAAGGAAGTAGCATAACTTCCATTATTTACAGATGATGTGATCCATTATATATAAAAAGTTCCAAAAAATCTACTACAAAATTCCTAGAGCTGATAAACAAATTCAGCAAATTTGCAGGGTACAAGATCAACATGCAAAAATCAGTAGTTTCTATACACTAGTAATGAGCAACCTGAGAAGGAACTCTAGGAAAAAATTCCAATTACGTTAGCAACTAAAAGAATCAAATATCTAGGAATAAATTAAACCATGGATGTTGTAGCAGTTTGAGATTATTTTATGAATCCAAAAAAGAGGAAGATTATGTTTATAAACTAACCTATTCCTCTGGGTTTGATACCCTTTGATTGCATTAAATTCAGCTGAAGTGTCTTTGATTAGATTATCTGTTAAAATTAGGGCTTTTGATTTGACCAGGTCAATGAGTGCAACTCAGGTTTAATCCCTGCTCCTCTGATAGGTCTGATATAAATGTACACTTACTGAGACAGACACAGGGAAAGAGAGAGCTCTGTCATTTTTTATCCAGTCATGTGACAGAAAGAAGAAGCCTCAAGCAGCTGAAGTGCTGGGGAGAGATGACTCATTTTGCCTGACAGCTTATAGCTGAGATTGTAAAGAACAGCTGAGACTGATTACGAAGACATGCCAGCCTGCAGCTGAAATAGGGAGGAAACAGGGCAGTGGAGCCTCAAGAGGAAGAGGAAGCCCAGAGGGGAAGGCAGAGACCAGCCAGAGATCAGTGACCATCTTGTTTCAACACATGGCAATGGATTTTGGTGAGAAAGCAATCTTGAGTTGGGCTTTTTACCACCTTATAACTGTAACCTTTTACCCAAAATAAATACCCTTTATAAAGCCAACAGATTTCTGGTACTTTGCATTGACAGTCCTTTGGCAGGCTAATACAGAGGTAAAGGACTTATACATGAAAAACTATAAAACTTTGCTAAAAGAAATCAAAGAAGAGCTAAATAAATGAAAGGACATTCCATGCTCATGGGCTGGAAGACTAAATATTACTGAGATGTTAAATCTACCAAAACTGATTTAAAGATTCAATGTAATCAAAATCAAAATTCCAACAACCTACTTGCAGAAATGGAAAAGCTAGTTATCAAATTTATTTGCAATGGTAAGGGGCCCCAAAGAGCCAAAAATAATTGTGAAAATAAAGAATAAAATCCTGACTTCAAAAATTATGGCAAAGCAACAGTGGTCGTAACAGCATGGTACTCGTTCAAGGATAGTGCTAGTACATAGATTAATGGAATAGAATTGAGAGTTCAGAAATAGACCCTCACATCTATGGCCAACTGATTTTTTGACAAGGCTTCCAAGGCCACTCAATTGGGAAAGAATAGTTTCTTCAACAAATGGTGCTGGAGAACTGGATATCCATCTGCAAAAGAATGAAGGTAGAACCCTACTTCACACCATACATAACAATTAACTCAAAATGATCAAAGATTAAACATAAAAACCAGCTGTAAAACTCCTGGAAGAAAGCATAGAGATGCATCTTCAGACTCTTGTGTTGGGCAATGGTTTTTTAGACTTTATACCCAAAGTAAAACAACAATAACAGCAACAACAACAACAAAAAAAAAACATGTAAATGGGACTGTATCAAAATTTAAATCTTTTTTGTATCAAAAGACTTTATCATAAAAGTAGAAAGACAATCTACTCAGTGGGAGAAAATAGTTGGAAACCACATATCCAATAAAGGTTTAATATCCAGAATATATAAAGAAATCCCACAACTCAAACAATAAAAAAATAAGGAACCCATTTTAAAACTGGACAAGAGACTTAAATAGACATTTCTCCAAAAAGGATATACAAATGACTCAAAAACAATGAAAAAATGTTCAACATCATTAGTTATTAGGGAAATGTAAATCAAAATCATAGTGAGACATCAATTCACACCTACTAAAATGACTACTATTTTTTTTAATTACAAGTTTTGGAAAGGATATGGAGAAATAGAAATATTCATTGCTGGTGGGAATGTAAAGGGGTAGAGCCACTGTGCAAGACAGTTTGGCAACTCCTCAGAAAGCTAGGTATAGAATTACCATATGTCTGGCAATCCCACTTCTGGGTAAATACCCAAAATAAATGAAAGCAAGAATTCAAACCAGTATTTGTAAATGACAGAAGGAAAGGAGTGCTGCAAGTTCTTTTTTTATTGTTCTGAAGGACTGGGCAACTATAGTTCATCACCTGCTACATCATTATTTGAGGAATGTAGGGGAGTTGGCTCTGGGGTTGCAAAATGAAAGGTGGAACATGGAAGGTTTTAGAAAGTACATTTGGCCACATAGTTAGGGAAAACATATTAGAAAAAGCTGTAGTTGCCCAGTCCTTCAGAACAATAAAAAAAAAGAACTAAAATAAAGGTCACCAAGGAAGATAGCTTTCAAAGTCCCCTGGAATACCTTTTCTTGAATGTTTTAACCCTCCTGAAACTTTCCCTCTGTGTGGCTGCCATGGTCTTGAACTTGCAGCACTCCTTTCCTTCTGTCATTTACTTCAGGGGCTGCTAGCTCATAAGGTGGTCCTCGGAGGGGGTATGAAGTATTTCTGTGCTTATGACCTAACCTGTGTTTCTTCCACACTGGGCGAGCGGGTTCGTATCCACAAGCCCACAACCAGTCCTCACTCTGTCTTCTGTCAGCAGTTTAGACCCTTGGCATTAATCATAAGTCATTTTAAAAAGTATCAACATAAAAAAACAGAAATAAGGATTTTATTTGCTGTACGTTCCACTCTTCCTTTGGAAACTTTCTCTTCAGGTTCCCCTGAGGCTGACCCCCCCTCAAGCACGACCTTGACCTCTCAAAGGATAAAGAACAAAGGATGTTGCCTGGGGGTGGGAGCCCTGGGAAGTGAGAGAGGAACAGTCAACCCCCAAGATGCTCAGGAATTCATTGCCCAACATTTCATGTCCTTCCCCACCTCACCCACCCCTTAGTGTCACTTCTTTGGCAGTGATCTCTGTTTGGCTTTCAAAAAGAAAGAGGGGGAAACAGTTTGTTGTGAGGGTATATTGTGTGACAACACAGCTCTGACATCTCAAGTAGTAGGGAAAAACTCTAAGGGAGAAGAGTTTCTTCAGGATAATGCTACTGCAAAAATCCTGGTGTATGATCACATATGTTTCCATAGCTAATTTAGGAATTACTTAAGGTTCTCTCTCTCACACACACACACACACACACACCACAACGCTCTTGTAGAGAGGTTTGTTTTATCCTTATCAAAGTGAAAAATTCACGCTGATTTTTCAGTACTTTCCAGAAGGAGCTCAGACACTATACCTCAAATGAAAAGCCTAGAAACAGGTGTTTTTTTTAGTTAGAGACTAACCTGGGGCCACTGACTTTGCCCCCACCTATAGCATAGTGCAGATTACAACTGCAGCTGCCTCCTTTCTTCCCATCAAAGCATCTCAGGTCAGAAGAGCATGCTCCTTGAAAACAGTAAAACAACACTCAACCAGAAAATCCAAAGCATCCAGGGAAGGTGGCACAAGCTCCAGCTCTGTGATAACCAAGTTTGAATGCAGGGAATGCTATTTAGAAAGCTTACCAGGAATGGCATAGTGGTTTTCTTCTTCTTCCTTAACTTAGACAAATCACAGAGACTTCATTCTATCTACCCTGTTCCTAGAACAAAAAAGTACATCTGAAAAACTGTGACTCCTTATAATCATTATACTCCTTACTATCTCATAACATACTGAGAGAGAAACAATTCCTCAAATCTTTACTAAAATCTAAAATTAAGGAAATCCTAGAAACAAGCCAGATGGTCAACATCATAATGGGAATTTCAGCAAAATATAACTGTGTTGAGTAGGGAAATATTCCCTTAACTCAGATAAAGGGAGTAGCATCTTGGTTAGTCAAACCCCATTATGAATGATTTAATTTTCTTCATCAGATGAAAGGTCTTCAATTTCATCTCTGTCTCCCCCAATTGCCATCCAGAATGCTTTGGCCACCTTTTCTGCATGCAACTTTCTTTGCTCATAAGGATGCGTTGCAGCCTTATCTTTCATTTCCTTTAACTTTGAAAATAGTCTTTCAAAATTCTCCAAATCTCCTCCTCCAGTAGTAACACTGGCTAATTTTTGAATGTCCAAGTCTAACATAGGATCCATAGTACTATCGACCTGGGCATCTGCTGCATCAGATGCACCACCCCGATGATCCAAGAGGGATTCAGTTCTATCTGCTGCTGGCAAATGGGGCTCTGAATGATCCGTCTCTGCTGACCCAATGGTATGGTTTGCTCCAGCTAATGAGCTAAGACTAAAGCCTTGGTTCCTATCATTCTTCATTACTACGTTGGACCAGACATTGGCATTCAAAGCTTGCACAATTCGCTTTACTCCTGTAAATTCTGGGAAGTCATCATCCTCCTCAGGCAACTCCTCTGGACTAAGTTCTACCAATTCAAAGCCATGCTTGATACACCATTCTTGAGCTTTTTGCCGGTTTACACCATTTTCTGACACTCTGTCACAGACCAAGATCATCACCTCAGGTAACCATGCTTCTGCCAGTGGAAGCCATGAGGAAACACTATCAAGACCAGATCTTTGCATGCTGTCAAAGTATACCACAAATGCTTGGTCAGACTCTGCAATCTCTGCAGTGATGAGAAATCTGTTGGGCACCACACATAGATTGATATCTGCTGAATAGTATTTATTATCAATAGTCCAGGGATACAATCTCACAGCATCATTGGAAGTCACTTCTGTGATAATATCTTCTGTTCCAAGTATATGTTGAACCAGCCAGTTGCCAGTGAAGGCGGAGGAGCAGCTGGTGACAAGCGCACAGGGGACGCCCACAGCAGTAGCTGCACTAGCAAGCCTGTTCCCGGGATCAAATGCTTTTAAACACTTTTCTTCAAAATAGATATTTTGTTACTTGTTTCTGTAATCTATCCATTACAGCAGTAGGTAGGAGGTTACATTTATTCATTTAACACTTTTCCTTTTTCCTAATGTGTGCGTTTAGTGCTATAAATTTCCCCCTCAGCCCTACTTTAGCTGTCTTCCATAAATTTTGACATGCTGGGTTTTTGTTTTGCTTTTTTTTTTTTTAGGTGTTACCAGGGATTAAACCCAGCACCTCACACATGGTAAGCACTTACTCAACCACTTGAGCTACACTTGCTCCTGTATTTTCCTTTAATTCAGGTCAGTGTATTTTTTTCTCTGAGACTTTCACTTTGGTTTATAAATTATTTAGAACTGCATTGTTTAGTTTCCAAGTGTTTGGGGATTTTCCTATTATCATTGTTATTGATTACTAGTTTAATTCCATTGTAGTCAGAGAATATATGGGTATGATTTCAATTCTTCTAAATTTGCTTTATGGTCTATCTTAGTAAATGTTCCATGGATATTTGGAAATAATGCATATTCTTCCATTGTGTGCAGTGTTCTATAAATGTTGATTAGCTCCTTCTGGTTGGGTCGAAGGGATTTTTGTTAAGTTATTCTAGCAATTGTTGAGAGGGATGTTGAAGTCCCCAGCTGTAATAGTGGAATTGTCTAAACCTCCTTTAGTTTTTACTTCACATATTTAAGCTCTGTTGTTTGTGGCCTATACATTCAGAATTGCTATGTCTCCTTGGTGGATTTACTCCTTTATCACAATTTAATGTCCCTCTTTATCTCTGATAATTTTCTTTGCTCTGGGATCAATTTTATCTGATATTAATATAGACATTTGTGCTTCCATTTGATTAATGTGTGGATACTATGTATTTTTTCATCCTTTGACTTTCAACCTGCCTGTATCATAATACTTGAAAAGAGTTTTATTTTAGACAATATATCCCCATGCCAATATTTGTCTTTTAATTGGTATATTTAGATCACTTACATTTAATGTAATTATTAACATATTAGAGCTTAGGTCTGCCATTTTATTTATTGTTTTTTGTTTGTTCATTGGTTTTTTGTTCTATTTTCTTTTTCCTGCCTTCTTAGAGGCTAATATTTTTAGAATTTTATTTTTTATTTATCTAGAGTGTCTTTGTGTGTGTCTCCTCATTTCTCTAAGTGTTACATTATATGTACATAACTTATCACAGTCTACTAGTGTCATTTTGCCAATTTGAAGAAAATATAGAAGACTTATCTCCTTTATGTCCCTTTACCCTCCCCGATTTATAATATTATTGTTTTTGCTTCAAAAGTCAATAATCATTTAGAAAACTCAAGAGAAGAAAGTAAGTCTATTGCATTCAAACATATTTTTCTTTACCATTTTCTTTCTTTCTTCCTGATGCTCCAAGAATCCTTTTTTGTTAAGTCATTTCCTTTCTGTTTAGAGAACTTCCTTTAGCCATCCTTTAAATGTAAGACTGCTAGCAACAAATTTTCTTAGCTTTCATTCATCTGTCAAGGTCTTGATTTCCCTTCATTCCTGAAGAATACTTTCATTAGATATAGAAATCTAGGTTCACAGTTCTTTCCTTTCGGCACTTGAAAAATGTTATGTATGCTTCCTTCTGACCTCCATGGTTTCTGATGAGAAATCTGCTGAAATTCAAAGTGTTTTTTTTTTTCCTTATAAGTAGCATGTTGTTTCTCTCGCTGCTCTCAAGATTTGTTCCAAAATCTTAAATTTTCATACATTTGACTATTGTTTCTTGGTCTATATTTCTTTAGGTATATCCTGTTTGGGGTTTGCTGAGTTTTGTGAATGTGTAGGTTTATATCTCATCAAACTTAGAACATTTTCAGCCATTAGTTATTTGAGTAATTTTTCAGTTCGGCCCTCTTTTTTCTCTCCTTCCTGGACTCCAATGACATGCATGTTAGATCTTTTGTTATAGTATCAGAGGTTCTTGAACCTGTTATTTTTCATTGTAGTCTACTGTCTCTCTTTTGATTGTGTAAATGGTATTGTTCTATCTTCAAGTTTACTAATTCTTTCTTTTGTCCACTCCATTCAGCTGGTGAGCCCATCCATTGAGTTTTTATTTCAGATGTTGAATTTTTCAGTTTTATACATGCCTTTGGTTCTTCTCCCTGCTCCCGCAGTTTTTGCTATCTGTGTCCATTCACCACGTGATCTTCTGTGTCTGTTTCTCTTTTTGTCTTCTCTTCATTTTCTCCTCTAAGATTCACCAGGATTCAATCCTGGAGACCTCCAAAGTGGAGAGAGGTTCCCTGTCACTTGTACCACCTCAGTTCCTGGTTTCTGTTGCGTCTCACCTGGACTCTCCCTTTCATCCCTTTTTTTGTTGTGTCATCTTGTTGCATGGCTCACCACACGGGCACTGGCTCACCACACAGGCACTTGGCTTGCCACACGGGCACTGGCTTGCCACACAGGTTGCCACACAGGCACTGGCTCACGGCACAGGCACACCTTTTTTTTTTTTTTTTTTTTACCAGAAGGCCCCAGGGATTGAACCTGGGTCCTCCATATGGTAAGTGGAAGCCCAATCACTTGGGCCCCCTCTACTTCCTTCTTTGGTTCTTTATATCTTTTGTTTCTTTCCTGAGACTTTCTATTTCTCTGCTGAGACTTCCTACTTTTTCATTTGTTTCAAGAGTGTTTGTAATTACTAATTGAGGCATTTTATCCTGCTTTTAAATCTTTGTAATATAATTCTAATATCACTGCCATCTCAATGTTGGCATCTGTGGCAGTCTGATATTATTCATGAATTCCAAAAAGAGATATAGATTATATTTGTAAACTGGTCTGTTCCTCTGGGCTTGATACCCTTTGATTGATTTAAATTCAAAGGCTTTACATTCACTTGATTATGTTAAAGATTAGAGCTTTGATTAGACTTCATTAGGGTGTGCAGATTTGAGCCCCACCCCCTTGTTGGGCTATATAATGGACACTCAATCAAGAACATAGAAGCAGATACAGAGAAAAGATCTGCAGAGGAAGAAAGACAACTTCATAGACAGGGCAGAGGACCCAGGAAGAGAGTTGAGCCATTCTCCTGATAGTTTACAGCTGACCTTGTGAAGAGACCAGAGCAGCTGAACCAGGAAAGAAACAAGCCCCAGGTGGAGAGACAAGCCCTATGCCAGCCTGTAGCTGAGATCAGAAGAAGCTGGGACCATGGAGCCTTAGGAGGAAAGAGGAAGGCTGAACCCTCACAGGCATCACCCACCATCTTGCTTCAACACATGCCAACAGACTTTGGTTGAAGAAGTACCTCTTATGGTACCTTGGGTTGGACTCTTTAGGGCCTTGTAACTGTAAGCTTTTACCCCAAATAAATACCTTCTATAAAAGCCAACAGATTTCTGGTACATTGCATGAGCATACCTTTTGGCTGACTGCTACAGCATCTATTTATTTTTTTCTTTAAAGTTGAAATGTTCCTGGCCCTTGGTATGAAACATGAATTTTCCCTTAAATCCTAGATACTTGAGGTGCTATGCCATGAGTTTCTGGAGCTTATTTAAACCTTCTGTTTAAGCTGGCTGCCTTTGACACCACTCCAGTAGGGAAAGTGCTGGGTGTGTCCTGCCTTATTACTGCCAGGTAGGGGTTGAAGTCCAAGTTCCCCACTCAGCATCTGTTGACACCAGGGGTAGGGAAGTGGGAGTTCTGGCTCTCCATTAGGCCTCTGTTGATACCGCCCTTATTGGGGGGGGGGGGGGGTTAAGACTGTCTCATTATTTTTCTCCACATGGCCTCCACAGACACCAAAGTGAGGGGAGAGAGGAGAGAGGGTATCCTCTATCACTGGGCAATGATAAAAGTCTTGACTCTACACTGACACCATCTCATCAGGGTGACACCACCCCAGCAAGGAGAGATTGGAGTGCCTCATTACAGCTTGGTGAGATTGGAAGTCTAGTTTCCTCACTCAGCCATTGCTTTTAGAGGTGGGGCCACAGGTTTTTCTGCCATGTTTGGCTGGAATAAAGCAGTTATTGTTGTATTTGTCAGCCAAAGGATGCAGATGCAAAATACCAGAAATCTGTTGGCTTTTATAAAGGGTATTTTTTGGGGTAGAAGCTTATATTTACTAGGCCATAAAGAGTAAGTTATTTCCCTCACCAAAGTCTTTTATCATGTGTTGGAGCAAGATGGCTGCCAGTCTCTGTGAGGGTTCAACCTTCCTCTTCCACTTAAGGCTCCACGGTCCCAGCTTCTTCTAATATCACCTGTAGGCTGGTATAAGGCTCCTCTCTTCCTGGAGCACTTCTCTTTCTGGGCTCAGTTGCTCTGCTCTCTCCACAAGGCCAGCTGTAAACTATCAGGTGAATGGCTCTGATCTCTCCCCAGGGCTCCAGAATAAAAACTCTAAGCTCTCTGTGTTCTCCTTCTCCATGTATTTACTTTCCTGTCTTTGATTGAGAATCTGTTTATATAGCCCACAAATGGGGGCATGGGTGTGGACTCAATCTGAATCACCCTAATGATATGGTCAAATAAAAACCCTAATCTTGATTTAATAAAGTAAAAGTGAACCTCTGAATCTAATACAATCTAATATGCCCAGAGGAACAGACTAGTTTATAAACACAATCCAATATCTATTTTTGGAATTCATAAACAATACCAAACTACCACAGTTGTCTAAAAGCTTTCTGTCTTTGTAGGTTGTCCCTTTTTTGATCCTTTGGCTAAAGAAAATGGACTTTCATTGGGGCTTTTCTTACTATGACCATTAACATTTTAGGTTGCCAGATTCTTTAGCTCCATGTCTAGGATACATGAGAGAAACATACAAACACCCACACCCATACCCACACAAAAAATAAAATAAAAATTTTAAAAATAGAGAACTTATCCTCATGTTGTTCTTTGCATACTAAGGTCCTTAGCTCATCTGGATTCTCTCCACCTCTCAGAGTCTTCTTATGTTTGTTTTATATATGACGTCAGTGATGGATTCTTTTGTGTTCCCCAGTGTAGTAGTATGATATTGTTTATGAATTCCAAAAATAGATATGGATTATGTTTTTTTATCTGAGCTGTCCTTCTGGGCATATTAGATTGGACTGGATTCTGAGGTTTAACTTTTACTTGATCAAATAATGATTAATGCTTTGATTGGGCCATGTCAATAGAACACTAAGGTTCCAACCCCCTTGGTGGGTGACACGGCAGAGAAGAAAGGTAGAGCTTTGATGTGGAGCTGGGGAAGTATAGACAAGGAGAAAGAGGACACAAGGCAGTTTTAATGCTGGAGTCCCGGGAAGTAAATACATAGAGAAGAAGATATATAAGGAAAGAGAGAGGGCTCCATTAGACACAGCAGAGGCTCTGGAAAGAGAGATGAGCAGTTCACCTGATAGTTTACAGCTGGCCTTGTGGAGAAAGCAGAGCAGCTGAGTCCAGAGAGACAACACTTATCCCAGCCTACAGCTGATATTGGAAGAAGCTGGGACCATGGAGCCTTAAGAGAAAGAGGAAATGTGAACCCTTGCAGATGCTGGCAGCCATCCTGCTCCAATACATGGCAACAGACTTTGGTGAGGGAAGTAACTTACACTTTATGGCCTGGTCATTACCTTCTACCCCAAATAAATACCTTTTATAAAAGCCAACAGATTTCTGGTATTTTGCATCAGCACCCCTTTGTCTGACTAATATACCCAGTTTGGACATGTTCTTGGATTTGGTCTTCATTCTGGTGAAGAGATCCATTGTAAATAAGATCTCTTCAAGAAATCACCTCATTTAAGGTGTGATCCAACTGAATCAGGTAGGGTCTTAAATCAAATTACTGGAGCCAATAAATTCCTTTTGTTAAGCCATCCCATTGTATAGCATTTGTTTTAGCAGCTAAGAAACTTAAACAGTTTTAGTTCTGGAAAGTGGGGTGCTGTTATTGTAAATACCTATAAATGTGTAAATGGCTTTGGAATTGGATAATGGGTAGAGGCTAGAAGAATTGTGAGGGCTCAAAAATGAGTGAGGACTTTAGAAAAAGTTTGTGTCATGTTAGAGAATACATAGTTCATCATGACCAAATGTTGGTAGAAATATGGACACTAAAGGTACTTCTGGCAAGACTTTAGAAGGAAATGATGTCTGTACCATTGGAAATTGAAAGAAGGGCAATCCTTGTTATAGTGGCAGAGGACTTGGCAAAATTGCATTCTGATATTGGATGGAAGGCAGAACTTGAAAGCAATGAACTTGTATATTTAGCTGATGAGGTTCCAAGCTAAGTCTGAAAGGCACAGTCTCATTTCTCCTTGCAGTTTATAGTGAAATGAGAAAAGAAAGAGATAAACTGAATATTTTTTTAAAAGATTTATTTATTTATTTATTTCTCTCCCCTCCCTCCCCACCCCGGTTGCCTGTTCTCTGCATCTATTTGCTGCGTCTTCTTTGTCCGCCTCTGTTGTTGTCAGCGGCACGGGAATCTGTCTTTCTTTTTGTTGTGTCATCTTGTTGCATCATCTTGTTGCATCAGTTCTCCGTGTGTGCAGTGCCATTCCTGCGCAGGCTGCACTTTCTTTCGCACTGGGCAGCTCTCCTTACGGGGCGCACTCCTTGCGCGTGGGGCTCCCCTATGCGGGGTACACCCCTGTGTGGCAGGGCACTCCTTACACACATCAGCACTGCACGTGGGCCAGCCCCACATGGGTCAAGGAGGCCCGGGGTTTGAACCGTGGCCCTCCCATGTGGTAGGCGGACGCACTAACCACTGTGCCAAGTCTGCCACCCCGATAAACTGAATATTAAACTGTCAAGCACAAGGAAACCAGCAGTAAATAATTTGGAAACTTCCTGGCCTACCCAGATAGTGAGCTCTAAGACTAGAGCCGGAAGTGACTCTATCAGGGACCTCCCTAAGCATTCAGAAAATGAGTCCCCAGAGGAGAGGGCTCCATGTGCACATTTAACTGAACAACCCTTTGCTAAAGGGTATGGCTGAACTTGGACCCAGTCAGCCATTTCAGGGCAACAAAAAGATCTCCTCAGGCAAAGGGAGCAGGCCAACCCACAAGTATGGAAAGGGTAGGTTCACCCTTGAAATTAAGAGGGACAAGTCATCTGCCCTGGCACTTGGAGTGGGTGGGCCTTGTGCCCCATTGTTCAGGGACAGTGCCTCTACCCTACTGCTCAGAGAAGGTGGAGCCTGTGCCCCAGCATTGGCAGAGAGCTTGGCCTCTACCCCAATGCTCAGAAACCTAATAGAGTTTTCCCTGTGAGTTTCAGACTTGTTTGGGACCAGTGGCCCCTGTTTTCCTTCCAATATCCCCCTTGTGAAATGAGAATGTTTATGATATGCTGTCCCACCATTGCATATTAGAAGCTAAGTTTCACAGGTCCTTCAGATAGAAGAATTTTGCCCCTAGGATGAATCATATCCTGATTTTGATAAACCTTGTACTTAGCATTGTCACCAAAATGACTTAAGTCTTTGGAGATGTTGTGGTGGAATGAACGTATTTTGCATGTGAGTAGAACATGGCTTTTAGGCATTCAAAGGACAGACAGTCAAGCCAACCCACTGTATGGTATTTGTTTTAGCGGCTGGGAAACAAACAATGTCCAAGGTTTTTATCTGTACATAACAGGAGGAATAGAGAAAAGTACATCTATTTCATCTTCCCCGAATTGGAAGTAGGAATAAGTTTTATGAAACAAACTTTTCTTGTGGACTATACTTTATTTGCTCATAGCAGATCTTGGAATATGAATTCCCTCTTATTTGGGTCATGTTAAGGCTTTTTTTTTTTTAAACCTTTATGACCAAAAACAACCATGCATGACAAAAGCAAAGATGAGCTGCCTCCTTCATCCTCAGTTAACATTTGGAAGTTGATCTCTGAATTCCAGCCTAATATAATTAGAAGGTATGTATTTTGTGAGTGATATAATAATGAGTTCCCCCCCAGCATGGGACATGAATCCCAGGGATGAGCCTCCCTGGCACCAAGGGATTACTACCAAGTACCAGCTGATGAAGTAACTAGAAAATGACCTTGAATAAGATGGTCAACTCAGACCAGCAGACTATCTCAGTCTACATATAATACCAGGAGTTAAAAATGCTTTTTGACCTGAAGAAAAGGGGGAAATGGAAAGGACAAATGAGTTTATATGGCTATGAGTCTTCAAAAAGAGCCGGGAGGTTGTCAGAGGGGTTGCCCTTATGCACAACTGAGCAGAGTCCCAGAGACAGATAAAGTAGATACAACCCCAGGTATTGGTTCTGCTGAGGGCTACAGAGACCCACAGGTTCTATGGTCATGGCAGATGGAGTTCAGTGCCATGTCAGTTGGCCCTACTTTGGAGTTTGTGTTTCTGTGTGATAGACCTGGACTTAGATGTGATCTTTGCCCACAAGTCTCTCCTTTCATTTTTACTGGAACTGTAGTTGGTGCTGGGGTTTAATGTATACCCAGGGGACCTGAATCTCTGGACTGACCATGTGATAGCCAGGCCCTGAGCCTCAGCAGACTTGCAACTCCTACACTCTGGTTTATTGGACTTACCCCACTCATCTAACATGGAGGTGAAGAAGGTCAACCACCACACCAGGGAGCCAAGACTGCCTGCAACTGAAAGCAGGAGAATTGCATCCAGCATCCATCTGGAATCTAAGCCCCCTCTTGACATAGATGTGGAGTGGACACAACCATTCTAAGGTCCACAGGATGGAGGAATAGAGTATGGATTAGAGTGGACTTACTGATATTCTATTCATGAACTATTGTGATTAGTAATCAAAGAAAATGTGGCATTGGTGTGGAGAAAGTGGCCATGGTGGCTGCTGGGGGTAGGGAGTGGGAGGAAGAGATGAGATGTGGGGGCATTTTCGGGGCTTGGAGTTGTCCTGGGTGGTGCTTCAGGGACAGTTACCGGACATTGTATGTCCTCCCATGGCCCACTGGGTGGAATGTGGGAGAGTGTAGGCTATGATGTGGACCATTGACCATGAGGTGCAGCAGTGCTCAGAGATGTATTCACCAAACGCAATGAATGTCTCATGATGATGGAGGTGACTGTTGTTATGGGGGGAGGAGAGGGGTGAGTGGGGTGGAGCGTATATGGGGACCTCATATTTTCTGAATGTACTATTAAAAAATAAATTTTAAAAATCTGAATGTTATTTATGACAAAACGAAGAAAATTAACACTCAGTTATGATAATGAGAGTGTTTTCAACTCTATTTTCAAGTAAAACATCTCCTAACCTAAAAAAAATAATAATAATAATGAGTTCCTAAATAAAACAAACATAGGACCTTATAACATTTCTATCCCCCCTGCTGGGTGGGAATATATATATGCAAATGGAGGGATGGCCTCCCAAAGGCTCATTTGGAAATATCTAGAAACATTTTTTATTTTCATGAATTGGGGTGGGGGTGCTTCTTTCATCTAGTGGGTAGAGGCCACTGCTAAATATCCTACCACACGCAGGATAGTCTCCCACAATGAAGAATTATTCTGCCCAAAATGTCAATATCAGGGAAGTGGACTTGGCCCAGTGGTTAGGGTGTCCGTCTACCACATGGGAGGTTCCCGGTTTAAACCCCGGGCCTCCTTGACCAGTGTGGAGCTGTCCCATGCGCAGTGCTGATGCACGCAAGGAGTGCCCTGCCACGCAGGGGTGTCCCCCGCATAGGGGATCCCCACGCGCTAGGAGTGCGCCCCTTAAGGAGAGCCGCCCAGCGCAAAAGAAAGTGCAGCCTGCTCAGGAATGGTGCCACACACACGCAGAGCTGACACAGCAAGATAACAACAAAAAGAAACACAGATTCCCATGCCGCTGACAATAGAAGCGGACAAAGAAGAAGACGCAGCAAATAGTCACAGAGAACAACAGACAACCAGGACGGGGAGGGAAGGGGAAAGAAAGAAAGAAAGAAATAAATCTTTTTTTTTTTAATGTCGATAGCAGGTTGAGAAAACCTGGTTTAGATGACTGATCTGAAGTTAGCAGCTAAATTTAATCTTCAGATATCCTATGCACCTCTCAGCCCATGTAACTGTTTGTGGAACACCGAATGCTAGGTCTGGAATAGCCTTGCCAAACCTCTAAACAGAGAAATGCAGCCTGCCAAGACTATGTTACCTTTGGTTTTCCTTCTAGGGCTTGATGTATGGCTCCAAGATAAGATTTCTAAAGTGAAGAGCCATATTCCTTGCTTTTCCTGGAGAGATCTTAGTCTATAAAAACTCCCAAGTGTTTAGAGCAAATGGCCTATTCTAATCTCCTCAAGAATTTGCAAAACCATAATTTAGATGCCCCTATTACATTTGCATGTTTATTGCTGTCTTTTACCTACTCACTCACTCCCATTTCAACAAATTCCTCCCATTGTTTCTTTCTTACCCTAGTAAAACCACCGTTTACTCAAAATAATGCAAAGCTTAGTCTGCTGGAATCGTTGCATGTGGTGAGAGGAGACAAAACTAAAAAACAAGCACAGAATCCAGGCTGCACTAAAAAAAACCATCAGGAAAATGAAAGGCAGAGATGGGACTGAGACATTTGAAATTGTTCAAGTCCTAGAACACAGTGCGGCTGGCTCCAGATCCTAATTCTGTCACAGTCCATGCTCCATGCCATTCTCACAGAAACAATTCAGGTAACTGAAATACCAAAAAAAAAAAAGGATATACAAGAGGACTTGTGACAATTAATTTTAGTATCCAACTTGGCTAGGTTATAGCATCCAGTTGTTTGGCCAAACACTAGCCTAGATGTTGCTGTGAAAGTATTTCATAGATGGAATTAGCATCTATATACAGGCAGTGGACTTTAAATAAAGGAGATACCTTTGATAAAGAGGGTGGCCTTAGTCCAATCAGTTGGAGACCTTAAGAGCAAGGAACTGAGGGTTCCAGAGACAAGAAGAAATTCTTCCTCAAGACTATACCATCTACTCCTTTCTAGAGCTTCCTGCCTGCTGGCCTCTCACACAGATTTCAGATTCAAAAAAGATTTCAGCATAACGTCTTACTGGAATTTCCAGCCTTGCCAGCTTCCCGTAAGAAATTCAGACTCTAGGCTTCAGCATGACAATTACCGGAATTTCTCCTCCCTACAAAATTCAACCTGTCCTACCCAATTGGAAATTGCCAATCCCACGATCACATGTGTCAATTCCTAAAAATAAATGTCTTAACATATGCATATGCATATATCTATCAGTTCTGTTTCTCTTGAGAACCCTGACTATTACAGTACTAAATACCAGAAAGAACAGAATACATCGTTCCCATGTTCATTTGTCATTTGAAACACTCCCTTCTTATATCCCTAATTCTATTTGAACCCTTCAAAATGTATTGTCTTATTGGACCCAGCTCTAAAGTCTAACTTTCCCCAACTGCACAGCACGACTGAGTCACTTTCTAACACTGGTCCCACCTCCTGTCAAATACTTTGACTATCTCAGAGGGCCCCTTCTCACAGGGTCACAGACCTTTCCTTTCTCTGCTAAGACTCTTCAGTGGGCATCCCTAATGTGTTTTTCTATTAGACCCACAGAAACCCTAAATAAAAATGCCCATTATAAAACAGCCCAAGCCATCACATTGACCTTGTGCAATAACCATGGACAGGGTGGGTCTTAAATCAGAACTTTTAAGTTCCCTGCCCACAAGCATTAGGTCAAAAGCGACATTGAGGGACTCTTGTTCATACTTGTTCTTTTCCCTAATGGGCTTTATGATCACATTCCTTAAATCACAGCCAAGAGTGTATTCTGGAGCCAAAACTATTTTAACGACATAACGTGGCAGCAGTTTTCTGTATCCTCACAGGGGGTTTTGGTGCTGCAGCCAAGAACAGTAATAGGATCTTCTTCGCTCTTACCACTGTCATTCTCATTGTCATTCTCAAAAAAGACAATGTCTCCTCTTCTTTCTCTTTCTTTGAGTTTGGGCCTCAGGTTCCCTTGTTACTGTTTTGGTTTTAATGTTCCCGCCAGAATTAAATCTATATAAGGGACAAAATATCTTAAACTATGACTCTATCCAGCTTCTTGCCAGGGACATATCAAAAACAGTAAATGGACCATCCTGGGCGTCGTTCAAGTTCAGCCTCTGAGGAGCAACTGCCTGGGGTGGAATCCACCTCTGCGTGCACTAGTTGAAGGACCCTGGGACAATCCTTTCACTAAATCTAGGAGGCCTCCTATGTAAAATGAGGCTTTTACTGGTTTCCAAAGGTTGGGGTTATTGTTGGGACAAAAATGCTTGGCACACAGAAGCACTTATAAATCTCTGTAATTGGGAAGGTCTAGAAAGTAAAGGGGGAAAAAAATGTTTCTAGAGAATTGTTTTTATTGAAAATATGAAACTTTTATAAATTCAACCTCTTAATATATTGATTTTCTTCTTAGGATATAAATTTACTTTCTGTGTAATTCACTACTAATAATGATTAACTGTTAGTAAAAGATTGAGTTTTTCATATAAAACATCTGTTCCATTATTTCAACATTAAATAGTCACAAAGTTTTTGAAAGAGAAGGCCACAAGTGATGTACTACTCAGGTCTACAACTAATGCTCTTCATTTCTTTTCCTTTGAAATGAGGATGCACTCCCTCCACGTAAAAGAACAAGATTCAAAGTAGAGTAATTCCCCAGTGTTTTGTTTGGCTTTGGTGTTCTAACACAACATAGCACCATATGCATTGAAATAAATGTGAATATACATATACATATATATTTTTGTGTGTGTATATAAATTATATATCTTGTATGTTTGCGTGTGTATATGTAACTTGCCTAAAGTAACATTTACCCAGGAGAACTATTACTCTGGTTGCGGGTCACCTACTTCCATGTTAAGGTCGTAGTTCTGGCCGAGCACGCTCTGGATGAGCTCTCTGATGGTCTGGTCCGAGGCGCGCTGGGCCTCTGACTGCAGCGAGGCTATGATCTCCTCTATGGACGTGGGCACCGCGCGCGCGGGCAGCAGCGCCGGGCCCGCCTCCAGCGCGTCGCTCGGCAGGAGGCTCTTGCCGACTGTTCTGGAAACGTCGGGCCCGGCCGCTTCCCGAGGCTCCTGGACGTCGCTCAGGGGGTGGGTGCAAATCCTCACTCGGCCCCGCCGGGTCGCCGCCTCCGCGTCGCTGTCCTCGCTGGACTCCGTGGCGCTGGTCAGCCTCTGCCGGGCTTTGCGCACCTCTGCGGGCGGAGCCGTCTCGGCGCCCGCGTCGCGCCCCGGGGCCAGCTCGGGGACGGGCCTGGAGGCCGCGGGCTGGGGGCTGAGCCCGCCCAGGCGAGCCCCCGGCTTCAGGGGAGGCGCGCGCGGTGGCAGCAGGACCGCGGGCCTCGCCGTGCCGGCCCCCGGGGCTATGACCGGCGGCTTCCTCGGAGGCGGGTGCCGGAGGTACGCCGAGCTTCGCAAGTAAAAGTCCTGGGGCCGAAACGGCCGGGTCTGCGCGGGCGCCGCCGCCTCCCCCGGGCCCGCCGGGTGCAGTACACCTCGGGGCGCCTCCTGCAAGAGGGCTGCAGCAGGGGTCCCAGGGACCTTAGCCCGAGGCGACCCTGACGGTTTTCCAGGCCCAGCGTGGGAAATGTGCTCCTTTTCCCCAGGGCTGGTCCGACCTAGAGCCTGGAAGCGGGGAGGCCGAGGACCGTGGACAGGGCCTTCATCTATAGCTGGCTTGGAGGCCAACGTCTGCTTGAATCGGAGAAAATCCTTTTTCGTCTCTTTGCGAACCTTCTCGAGCTCTTTATGCATGCACAATTCTTCTCTGTATTTCAGTCCAAAGTGCTTTGGAATCGAGGACATCTTGACAAATTTGACCTGTGAAACAAGGGTGGGGAGCGGGGAATGAATATGTATATAAAATAAATAAAATCCAGCTCATCCAAGCTTCTCACGATGGAACATTCACTGTGCTCCTTGGGGCACAAGTGGGTAGTATTAAGTTCTGTAGTTTTATACCCATCTATTGACCTTTTCACAGAAACCATGAAAAACCCCTAAAGCAATAATTTTTTTCAGTGGGAGTTTCTCAAATCCCCATTTGATTTATCAAAACTTTTCTTTTGACTAAAATGCAATGTTCCAATTCCACGCAGGAAACATAACTTCTAGACATAAACATGAAAAATTTAAAGTAACTCAACTAGGATAGAAAAGGTCATCAACCATGACCTGTGACCTGGATCCAGCCCACAGACATGTTTTTCACCTGCTCAGTTTTTTAAAAATATGAATTCATAGCTGCAGTGATTTGAAAATAGATGTACCCCAGAAAAACATACTCTTAAAGCTAACCCATTCCTGTGGGTGTGGACCCATTGTAAGTTTTTTCTTCACATTTTTTTCTTTATTTTTAAAGGAACTTTAGATTACATAAATGTTACATGGAAAATATAGGGAATTCCACATGCCCACTTCCTCCCCCTCCCACACTTCCCCACATCAACATCTTTCATTGGAGTGGAACATTTTTTACAATTGATGAACACATATTGAAGCATTGCTACTAAGCATGGTCTATAACTTACATTATGTTTTACACGTTACCCTGCATAGTTTTATAGTTTTGACGAAATATACTGGCTTGTATCCATCATTGCAATATCATACAGAACAATTCCAATGTCTCAACAATGCCCAAGTTATACCTATTCTTCTCTTTTCCTCTCCTCAGAACCTCTGGTGATCACTACTTTTATATCAATGTTACACGTTCTTACATTCAGTCTACTTTATCCATAGTGGCATTCCCCCTTCTGTTTATTTGTTCCTCTGTCGTGAGGATTTAGGGATGGTGATTCCCACTCTGCTTCAGATTGAAAGGGGGCTTAGATCCCATGGGGCAGATGGATGGAACTGTCTTGCTTGTAGTTGTAGATACTCGCTACTTCAGATGGGCATTGTTCATCATCATCCTTTTGTTAGTTGTCCTGGATGAGTCCTATGAACTGGAAAGGGGGTGTTGGCTGCAACACTGCTGAGATTCAGGGCTCAAATTGTGTATGAACAGCTGGAAGATTTAAGTCTCTGGAACATATATTTAATGGGTATAGTGCTAATTATAGGTTCAAATAAATGGGGCAAAAGAACATTGTGTAGGAAAATTATAAATGAGTCTAACTGATACATTGGGAGAGATGGGTTATTACATATTCCAAGGTAAGGGCCACCAATGGGGTGCTGATCTCCTGGGGTTGTCTGCCCTGCTATAATGTCTAGATGTCTCTAGAGCCCCCAGGAGCACCCCTTGTAAGTAAGAACTTTTGATGCGACTACTTCATTAAGGTGTGATCTACCTCATTCAGGATGGGTATTGATCCTATTGCTGGAGTCCTTTATAAAGAAATGAATACAGAGAGAGAGAGAGAGGAGGGAGGGAGAGAGCCACAGAAGCAAGAAGCTGAAAGCAATGAAACCCAGAAGAGAAGGGAGAGACCAGCAGACTCCTGTGCCTTTGCATGTGGCTGAGGAGCCAAGGATTGTGGGCTTCAGGAAGAAAATATCACTCTGATGATGTCTTGAGTTGGACATTCTCCCAGCCTCAAAACTAAGTGAATATATGTCCATTGTTTAGGCTGAACACATTTCATGATATCTGCTTTGAGCAGCATAGGATACTAAAAGAATAGCCAACAATTTTAAATTGGGAGATTTTCACATAAAAATCCAGATTTGTAATTTCTCTTGAACAAAATGAAGGCTTTAGCAAAATGAAGGATTTGGGGCAAATTCCTGCTCCTGCGTCTGGGTAGCAGTGGCCTCTTCATTCTCACAGTGGTCCCACACATCACCCCCCATGACTCAAGCCCCCTTTCCTCAAGGCATGAAGGGAGGGAAGGAGGTCAGCCACAAAGTAGGCTGCAGCCAGATCATGGGGCCTTGAATGCCAGGTGTTTCTCCTTTTTCTGTGGGCTAATAGAAGCCACTAAAAATTTCTAACGCAAAAATGGCTTGATAATAGCAGATACTTGGAAGATAGTCATATCAAGTGGAAGAAAGAATAAAAGCAGAGAAAGTAAATAGGGTCTCTGTCACTTGAGCCCTAGGCCATGGCCTTGGTAATAGACCAGAAGGAAAAATCTTAGAAACATAACAAGGTAAAACTGAAAGACCTGGCCAATAATTAGGAATAAATGGGAACAATTAAATCCATAGGGACTTCAAATTAACTTGATGAAGTTTTGGCCGAAAGTGCATAATAAAACTTCTATTCAGCAGGGTCAGCTATCTATGATCTTATGTTGATTTTACATTGAAAACTCTGAGGTCATTGCCAAAAGCCCTGCTACAGGAGATACAAAGAGAAGAGGCCAATGACAGAGTCTGTTGCACAGTTACATATGGAGGTGGGAGGAGCAAGAGCAGTCAGAGAATTAGGAACATGGGGAGAAAAGAGTTTAACAGAAATCAAGAAGAGAGTTCCAAGAAGCAAAGCTAAAATGATAATAAAAGCAGAAAATAACAAATTAGAAAAACAGTGGTAGTTTCGGTGTGTGTGTGTGTTTTCACAAAATCCAAGGCTAAGTTTCTTTGGAAAAAAATAAGATGATAAAGTAGATACACCTCAGAACTATCATTATTATTCTTTTTAGACATGATTATCTACCTAGAAAACCCAAGAACTGAAGAACTCTTCAGAAATATATATATATATATGCCAATGGTTTCCAATAGCATATATAATCCAATAGAAAATATAACAGCAAAATTCCATTTATAATGTTATGCAAAGAATAAATATCTAGGAATAAATATAACAACAAATGTGCTGAAATTACATTAATAATCTTTTAACTTTATTGAGGAACATAAAAGAAAGACTCAACTAAATAGAGAACAGATAGTGTTCCTTAGTGGGAAAATTAGTCAAAAATTTGAGAAAGGGAAACAAGGGAGCACTTGTCCAATAAGATAATTAAAATGTGTACTGATAAAAGAATCAAAACTGAGATGCAACTGCTAGAACCAATAGGTAGACAGAAAAAGTGAAGAAAAAAAAAGAATAATCTGAGTTTTTAAATTTTAAAGGCAGTATTAAATTGATGATAAAAGGAAGAATTATTCAATAAATTGTGCTGAGGAATTGGCTAACTCTTTGTGGGGAGAAGTATTACATCCCCTTTAATGCCATGCACCCAAATAAATCCAGATGGATTAAAGACTTAAATGTGAAAAATGTTTTCTTATTTTAATTTGCATTTCTTTGCTTATCAATTATCCATATTTCTTGGTTGGACTTGTACCAACTCACAAAAGAACTATCTTTACTATTAAAAGTCTTCATTTCTCTGGTAACATGGTCAGTATAAAGAAAACATCCTATTTATCCTGCATATTGAGTCAGGTTACTTTTAATTCTAAAGTATTCACTGCTGACTCTCAAACCAAAGGCCCTGCTACGTTATTTGGCAATCAACAGGCTTTCTTTCTCTTCTCAGTTCTACCACTGATTAGGCCTTGTACTATTCAATTCTAATCATACCAAGGGTTCATATTAAAAAGTGAGAATAATAATCCGTTGCCTGTTGTCGAGGTCATACTATATAATCATTAGAAATGATTTCTAATGCCCTTAAGGAAGTTGCCTTATTTTAAAAATGCTGTATAATCTTCCTACTAGTGTTTCGGCTGTTATTGCTTGCGCAGTTGATAATATATTCACACAGATACCATCTGCATTTCTTCCTATGAAAGGTAGAAAGGTGGTAACTGGAACAGAGCCCAGACCAGAAACATAAAAACCTGATGAGAATCTGATGGCTCTCCCAATTGTACTTCCCTTTGGTTTCTTAGTTCCTGCTTTACCTTCCTTCCCAATTTCTCCTAAGTTTGCTATTGAAGTTTAACAAGTGTTCATTGTTTAACATTTCTCAGTACATTGCCTTGACTTCTTAATAGTAAAGGTGCTCTTTGTATCTAAAAAACCCAATAACTAATAGAACTTCTAAATTTGGCAGGAACTTCTCTTGTGTTTAAAGGTAGGTGATATCTCAGTGTTGAGTCAGTCCATCAAAACTTGGAGTCTTTATTTCCTCACTGACCTCTTAACAGTACAAAAGATGTAAAATGATCTTAAAATATCCAATCTTATGAGAAAATAAGATGTCCTCTTTTTCATGGCAACAAGTTGCCAAAAGAAAGAGACTAATTTGGATATACTCAAGGATAAATAACATAGCTGTCTGAAAGGAGAAAGGATTAAAGGTATTCAGCCTGCTGCTCAGAATCTCGGCTGACTTGTTTTTCCAACCCTTAAAATTGAGACAAAATGAGCTGAAATCTTTGTAGCCTGAGCAGTAATTTCACTGTCCTCTTCTCTCCAAATTATTGGAACTCTGTGCCTTTTTCTTTCTCTTCCACAGGGAGTCTCCAGGCCTGGCAGTGAGGTGGTCAGAAAGGCGGGAGTCAGCCTTCTCTCCTCTGCCACAAGGGCTGGTCAAACCTGGGAGGAAATGATCAATCCAAAAACAGTCGGAGCTCCAGGGAGCTGACTGTATCAATTCCCTAGGCTTTTGAGGCAGGTTCCTTTGTGATTCTCTGGTTCTTGCCCTTGTGGCTGCTCCTTCCATTGGAACAGAAGACCCTAAACTCTGCTCTAGGACATAAGCTAAAGCAGAAATACAGCAGATCTTCAGATAGCTGGGTTCCAAGGTACTTAAACCCACCTTGCACAAGAAAAGAAGCCCTTGGAGTGGTAGGTCTAGCTGATCAGAGCATTACATTGAAAACGGGGGCCAAAGCCCTAGCTGGTAATGTGATTTACCTGGTCTTGACCTCTTGCCATATGTAGTCCCAGACATCTCAGTAGGAGGGAATAACCCATTAAGGGCAGGTTTGGGTTCTCCTGGGTCCATGGTCAAATATTATTTCAATTTACTTCCTAAATTTCATGCCAACACCAACTTCCAGTGTACACATTAAAGTCCCAAAAGAAACTTCTAAGCCCTATGATAGTCTATTTCATCCAGTCATATATTGAACATTTCAAGGAAAATAAAAATATCCTGAAAACAAAAATTTGCTTTTGAAAATACTAGTGGCAGGATCTAGATAGGTTTGTATCTTATTAAAACCCACAGAAAAACCTAAAAGGAAGCATACACCTTTAACAATTTTGATAAGAGACTAGTATAAAACTGATATATTCCTATTTTACTACATTTTCCTTACTTGTTTTGCTGCCTTTAATCCTAATATAAATAATAATAACTAACACTTATATTGCACCTCTTAAGAAGGATACAGAAAATAGAGAAAAGCTGTTTTCAAGCTCAGAAACAAAGCCTATGGAAGTTTCACTTACTATAAAAACTTTACTTATTCAACTCTTTATAACCAGCATCTAGACTATGCACACAGCCTTCAAGAATATACATACATTATATGTATATAGATGACAGCTAAAGGCACAACAAAATTCTCTCCCTTCCTTGGTCTTCTCCCCATTTTCCATCCTTCCTTCTTGGACACTTCCTTCACCTAATTGCTTAATAACCAAAATTGGGAAATGAAAGTCTTTTTTTTTTTCTTAATCTAGTTGCATCATCGCCTTTTTGGTGCGTCACTTCACCACTCAGGAGCCTGCACCTCCTGCGCAGATCTGAGACACCTGTTTTCTTTTTTTATCAGGAGGTCCCAGGGTTCAAACCCAAGTCCTCCAAATGGTGAATGGGAGCTCAAATGCTTGAGCCAGAGCCCATGAAAGGCTTGTTTTATTGTCATCATGCTTTTGACATATTAAATGTCACGTGCTCTCAACTTCTAAATGAATTAGTTAGACTTCCACATGTACACCTTATAGTCCAATTCCCACCTAATAACTTATAAACTCTGGACAAAATAGAAAAAACAACTACCTGAGGGAGTAAACAAAAGCAGGCAGATTGTGGAGCAGTGTCAAAACTTGTGGAAACAAACTAATGCAAGGTATTAACAATGGGGGCGGGGTATACGGGAACTCTATTTTCTTCATTATTCTTCTGTAAACCTACACCATCTCCAACAAATTTTAAAAACATAAAAAAAATTACTTTGGATAGGCAAAGTGTTTATTCTTAAAGATTGCTTTTTCAATCTTACTTAAGTGTAAAATAAAAGTGTTTTCATTTGGATAGTAATCCAAAAAGCAAAACAAAATCAAAATTCATGGAAACAACTGGCCAGGAGGTAAGAGCCAGATTTTTTATGAATTCGCCATAATGGCAGTCCACAGTTGCACAATGGCATAGTACAGTTGGCAAACCCTTTGCTATAAAGCATTTTGCTCATTCTGGCCAAAAGAAACTGAGAAAGGAACTCAGTCAGCAAGCATCACTCTATAGAGAAAGGGGAATACCAAAAGGAAAGTCAGAGAAGGTAATCCCCTAATTCCAGTTCTAGAGAAGTCTCAGATCAACCTTTGAACCATACCTATGTGGGACATTCAAAGTAGCACAAGAAAGGTGGAAGAGCTGAACTAAGATTTGAACCTCTGACCACGAAGAGTGATATACACCTTTTAGTGAGTAGAACCTGGTGAATTGCCTGCTAAAAAAAAAAATCAGCATTCTTCAGAGGAGATATAGCGGCACTCAGAGTTACATGACATAATATTCACAATGTCCAGGATATAATTTTAAAATATTTGGCATAAAAAGATCCAAGAGGAAAGCGAATATGCTCAAGTGATAAGGCCTCTGCCTACCATATGGGAGAATGCAGGTTTGACCCCTGGGGCCTCCTGGTGAAAAAGAAGAGAAAGCATGCCTGCACAGTGAGCCAGTGACCATGCAAATGAATCATGCAGCAAGATGATGATGCAACAAAAAGACAGACGAAGGAGAGAGTCAAGGTGAAGTGCATCAGAGACCAGGAACTGAGGTGGCACCATTGACAGGGAACCTCTCTTCACATCAGAGGTCCCCAGGATCAAATCTCGGTGAATCCTAGAGGAGAAAGATGAGAAGAGAAATAGATATAGAAGATCACACAGCAAATGGACACAGACAGCAAAAACAGCAGGGAGGGGGAGGGGAAGAAAAAAATTATTAAAAAAAAAAGATCCAAGAAAACGTGACCCTTTCACAAGGAAAAAAATAATCAAAAAATGCCAGTCCAGAGATGACCCAGATGTTGAAATTATTAAACAAGAACTTTAAAGCAGCTAGTATAACTATGTTCAATGACGTAATGGAGAATTTCCTAGCAATGATTAAAAAGAAAATCTCTACAGAGAAAAAGAAAACAGAATGTTTACATGTGGAAACTTTAGTATTTTTAGTAAAAATTTGACTGAACTGGCTTAATAGGAGAATGGAGATGTCAGAGAAAAGTCAGTAAACTGGAAGATACATCAACCCAAATTATCCAGTAAAAGAAAAGAAAGAAAAAGGCTTTAAAAAAAAAAAGCCTCAGAGACCTGTGAAACAATATCAAAAGGTCTGAATATGAGTAACCCAAAAGGAGAGGACAGAATGAATGGGCAGAAAAAAATATTTGAAGAAATAATGTCTGAGAACTTACTGAATTTGGAGAAAGACAAATCTATAGACTCAAGAAGTTTAGTAAATCCCAAGAAGAAATTCAAGAAAACCATATGCATCCACATCATAAACTGCTGAAAAACAAAAATAAAGATAAAATCCTGAAAAAAAAAAAACAGGGAAAAACAATACTGTACAGAGAAAATTTATTCAAATGACTGTGAACCTCCCACAGAGACCACTGAGACCCAGAGTGAAACAAGGCCTGTAAAGTGCTAAAAGACAAAAAATTTGTCAATCCAGAATTCTATGTCTAGCAAATATATCCTTAAAAAATAAATGTAATAGGAAGACATATTCAAAGGAAAATTAAGAGAATTATTCCACAGCGGCCTAAATTAAATGAAATGCTAAAGAAATTTCTTCAGGCTAAAGGGAAATTACACCAGAGGGAAACTTGGATATTCAGGAATGAATGAAGAAGATCAGAAATGTCATACATTTGGGTAAATGTAAAGGCCATTTTTTCTCCTAAGTTTTTAATTTTATGAAAAATTATAATATTGTCTGGTGAGGTGTTTGTGTACTTAGGTGTAATACATATGGCAACCAAAAATCCAGGAGAGGGGCAGGTAAGGGAACTGTAAGGTTTCTCCATTTTATATGAACTAGTTCACTATTAACTCTACAGAAAGAGAAGCAGATTTGGCTCAACTGATAGAGCGTCCACCTACCATATGGAAGGTTCAGGGTTCAAACCCAGGGCCTTCTGGCCTGTGTGGTGAGCTAGCCCACACATAGTGCTGCTGCACACAAGGAGTGCCATGCCACACAGGGGTGTCCCCCGCATAGGGGAGCCCCAGATGCAAGGAGTGCAGCCCACATGGAGAGCCACCCCATGGGGAAAAGCGCAGCCCACCCAGGAGTGATGCCGCACACATGGAGAGTTGGCACAGCAAGACGACGCAACAAAAAGAGACACAGATTCCCAGTACCGCTGACAAGAATACAAGCATACACAGACAAGGGGGGGTGGGGGGTGAGAAATAAATAAAAAATAATAAATCTTAAGGAAAAAAAACTCCACATAGACTGAAAAGTTAAGGATGTATATTGTAATTCCTAGAGAGACCATTTTTTAAATTAATATAAAAGAAGCAGAGGATTAAGATGACAGACTAAGATGTTTCAGGGCTCTGTCCTGCCATAGAATCTTTGAACAATCAGCAAGAACTGGCAAAAACATCTTTCTCAACACTTCAGAAAACAGTTAAAGGACTGCAGTAAAAGGGCTAGTACTGAATCAAGACAAAGCCTTCTTAAATACAATAGGGAGAAGCGGATGTGGCTCAAGCATACAACATGGAAGGTCCTGGGTTTGGTTCCCAGTGCCTCCTAAAGAAGATAAGCAAGAAAGCAAGCTAGCACAGTGAGCTGACACAACAAGACCACACAGCAAGATACTCAAAGAAGAGACACTGGCGGTGGACTTGGCCCAGTGGTTAGGGAGTCCGTCTACCACATGAGAGGTCTGCAGTTCAAACCCCGGGCCTCCTTGACCCGTGTGGAGCTGGTCCATGCACAGTGCTGATGTGCGCAAGGAGTGCCCTGTCACACAGGGGTGTCCCCCGCATAGGGGAGACCCACGCGTAAGGAGTGCGCCCTGTAAGGAGAGCCGCCCAGTGCGAAAGAAAGTGCAGCCTGCCCAGGAATGGCACCGCACACACAGAGAAATGACACAACAAGATGACACAGCAAAAAGAAACACAGATTCCCGTGCCACTGACAACAACAGAAGCGGACAAAGAAGACGCAGCCAATAGACACAGAGAACAGACAACCAGGGTGGGGGAGAAGGGATAGAAATAAATAAATAAATAAATCTTTAAAAAAAATAAAAAGAAGAAGAGACACAGCAAAGCAACACAATAAGAGACATAGCAAGCAGGGAACAGAGGTGGCTGAAGTGATTGGGTGACTCCCTCCCACATGGGACATCCTGGGTTGGGTTCCCAGTGCCTCCTAAAAAAAGACGAACAAAGAGCAGACAGGGAGCACAAAACAACAAGGGGGATTGGGAGAAATAAGTAAATAAAAATGAATCTTAAAAAAAATAAGCAGTAGAATATAGTGGTACCTCAGCTGGCCCCTCTCCCACCCCTCACTGGCATGCCCAAGCTCCTAGTATGGTCCCATGGCCCCACTTCCAGAGGGAGCAGGGTGACCCTCATGAACATGCTGGGAGCATGTGTCCGGCCCAATCTCGCTGGTGGTAGCCTGAGGGCCTCACTGTCCCAGAACTTGTGCCATATAAAAGGCAGCTCACAGAGAGCGGGGAGAGCAGTCAAGTCATGCTAAGGATAAGGTAAGGGATTGCTTGCTGTGTGGCATGCCCTGCAGTGCCCAGGACCATGGGGACACTGTTTCCAAGGGAAGAGGGAACATTTATAACCATGTACATTGGGGAATTCCTAGGACCACATTCACATGCCCCAGACAAGACGCATGAACAGAAAGGATAAAGTAGGCCCCTGCAATTTGGCCTGGAGCTATTCTCATATAACCCGTTGTGTGGCTAAGCCCTGAAGGAGAGCACTTGCATAAGTCAATCAGCAAGACTGGAAAAGTTTTCCGTTTTTTTCTTTCTTTATTTTTGTTAACTCCTGGGATTCAAGGAAAACTCAGTCATAAACTAGATGAGTACAAGATTAAAGAACAGATGACGCAGTCTAAATTTCAGTAATACATTAAAATATTAAAAGTTCCAGGTTTCAGCAAAAAGACATACAAAGAAATAGAAAGTACAGTACCAGACCTGGGACAAACAAGAAAAAATCTTTTTAAAAATGGTCCTAGGGAAGCAGACTTAGCCCAGGTTAAGGCATCCGTCTACCACGTGGTAGGTCTGCAGTTCAAACCCCAAGCCTCCTTGTGTGGAGCCGGCCTATGCACAGTGCTGATGTGCGCAAGGAGTGCCCTGCCATGCAGGAGTGTCCCCCGTGTAGGGGAGCCCCATGCACAAGGAGTGCGCCCCGTAAGGAGAGTCGCCCAGCGCGAAAGAAAGTGCAGCCTGCCCAGGAATGGCGCCACACACATGGAGAGCTGACACAACAAGATGACACAACAAAAAGAAACACAGATTCTCGTGCCGCTAACAACAACAGAAGCGGACAAAGAAGACGACACAGCAAATAGACACAGAGAACAGACAACCGGGGCGGGGGGGTGGGGGATAAATAAATAAATAAATAAATAAATAAATAAATAAATAAATAAATATCAGTGGTTTTGGACTCATAATGTATAAATATGTAATTTGTGACAAGAACTACATAAAGGTAGGGAGATAGAGGGTTACATTAATGTAGTTTGCATATACTATTGAAGTTAAGTTGGTATCAAAGCAAATCAGATAATTGTAGATTTAGGATGTTAAATTTAAGCTCCATGGCAGCCACAAAGAAAATATCAGAATATAGATATAGAAATAAGTGTACAAGATACCAGGGGTGTGCCTCCTGAAAGCCTCCTTGTTGCTGAAATGTGGTCTCTCTCTAAGCCAAACTCAGAATATAAATGCACTACCTTCCCCTTGGCATGGGACATGCCTCCTGGGAATAAACCTACCTGGCACTGAGAGATTATTACTAAGTGCCAACTAGCAATGCATCTGGAAAAAGAACTTGGCCAAAAGGGGAAATGGTAAATACAAATGTGTTTTTATGGCTAAGAGACTTCAAAGTGAGTAGGGAAGTCATTCCAGAAGTTATGCTTATGCACGTCTCAGCAGGATCTCATTGACTGCCACAGTAAGCAGTGCCTCAAATAGCAGGGCTTCTGAGGGCTCTAGAGATATCCAGAAACTATAACCAGGACAGACAGCTCAACAATTCAGCACCCTCTTAGTGGACTTTACTTTGGAATTTATGCCCCCCAGTATAATAGAGTTAGACTCATTTATAGGTTCTTTACACATGGCTCTTCTGCCCCTTTTATTTGAACATATAATTAGCACATACTTGTTAAATATATGTCCCAGAGACTTAAATCTTTGGTCCATCCATGTGCCAGTTGAGCAGAGTTGCAGCACCTACTCACTAGTTCATTGAACTCACCCAGGACAACTAACAAGGAGATGATAATGAACAATGCCCATCCCAACAATGAGACTGTCTACAACTGCAAGCAAGATAATTCCATCCATCTGCCCCATGGGATCTAATCCCCCTCTCAGTTAGAAGCAGAGTGGGCATCACCATCCCAAAATCCTCAAGATTGGGGAATGAACAATGGGCTAAATTAGACTTATTATTATTCTAGCAATGGAAAAGCTCCTATCATTGATGTAAAGCCAGTGGCCACCAGAGTGTCTGAGGGAAGGGAGAGGGAAAAATAGGTGTAATACAGGGGCATTTTCAGGACATTGGATTTGTTCTGCATGAAATTGCAGTGACAGATACAGGCCATTGTATATTTTGTCATACCTTAGAAAATTGTGTGGGACAAAGTGTTAACTATAATATGAATTGTAGTCCATGGTTAGTAGCAATGCTTCAATATGGGTTCATGAATTGTAACAAAGATACCACACTGATGAGGGATGTTGTTGATGTGGGAAAGTGTGGGAAGGGAAGAGAGTGGGGCATATGGGAATTCCTTATATTTTTTATGTAACATTTATATAATCTAAACCTTCTTTAAAAATAAAAAAAAAGAATTATTTTTAAAAAAGATACCAGGGGTAGAGGGCAGGGAGAATGGAGAGTTAATGCATAATTGTGTAGGTTTTCTGATTGGGGAAATTGAAAAGTTTTAGTAATGGAAGGTTGGGAGAGTACCACAATTGTGAATGTGATTAATCCCATTGAATGGTATTCTTTGAAGCTGTTGAGATGGGAAAGTTTATATTGCATATATGTTCCCACAATTTTTTTAAAAATGCAACTAAACAGACAGCTAATGGGTAGCTGGAAAAATTGTGAAAACCTAGATTGCTTTGAAGAGACTGTTAGTAGAAATGTGGATGCCAAAAATACTTCCAATGAGGCTGTAGATATGATGACTGTGTCATTGCAAACTGGAAGAAAGATGACCTGTGCTTTAAAGTGACATCGAATTTGGCAAAATTCAATTCTAATATCAGATGGAAGGCAGAAATTGAAAGTGATGAAATTGGATATTTAGTTGATGAGATTTTGAAGCTAAATGTGGAAAGTACAGCCTGTTTTCTCCTTGCAGCTTACAATAAAATATGAGAGGAAAGGTATATGCTGAGAATTGAACTCCCAGACACAAAGAAATCAGAAAGTGATGGCTTGGAAAATTCTGAGCTTCTAGAAAGCAAGTCCCCAGAGTATAATATTCCACGTGAAGGTTTAACTAAACCTGGAGTCAAGTCAGTCATTTCAGCATGTCAGGACTGGAAATGCAGTTATCCAGAAAGGATTTGTGGAAAGTTCTCTTGTCTAATGGTTTGGAAACCTGTGGACTATGTGCAAAATCAACAAGCTTTTTTTTTTTTAAAGATTTTTTTTTTTTTATTTATTGATAAATTCAACAAGATTTCGTGAGATGTGCATGAATGGAACCATTGGCAGCCTGGACTAAAAGGATCAGAAAAGAGACAGATTGATGGAAAAAATCACTTTGAGGGTAGGACTATGGAAGCTGAGGTCTGGACCAAAGACATCTTCTGACACCAAGAGAGCAGATCCACCCATGTGTGTGGAAAGCACTTGGAGAGGGTGGGCCTTCTGCCTCATTGTTCAGGAAAAGTGCTGCCACCCCAGTCTTCAGAGAGGGTCAAGCATTATTATTCCCTGGAGATTGTGTAGAGTCTGGCAGTCACCCTGATACTTGTTAAAGGTGGAATCATCACACCAGTATTTGGGAGAGTAGCACCCCAGTATTTGGGGAGAGCATGACACTGCACAAGCACTTGGAAAGGGTGAATCTGCCACTCCATCAGTCCCAGAGGACAAAACACCATTCCACCGATGACTCTCAGACCTTGAAATCTAATGGAGTATACCCTACAGGGTTTCACAATTGTATGGGATTCCATGATCCCTGTTTTCCTTCAAATTTCTCCCTATGGGAATGGGAATGTTTATCCTATAATTGTCCCTCCATTGTATATTGGAAGCAGATTACTTTTTTTTTAAAGATTTATTTTTTAAAAATAAGGTTTTTTAGATCCTTAGCTGCAGAGGAATTTTGCCCCAGGACAGACCACACTTATAAATTATTTTGATGAGCCTTTATACTAAACATTGTTTCTGAAATGATTTAAGACTTTTGGGATATTATGATGGAATGAATGTATTTTGTAATTAACAGCACTGAATTATATAAGTGAATTTGGTTAAAAGGCGAAACTTTAGGATTTATATATTACTAGAATAAAAATGAAAAGATAAAACATATGACTATATAACACAGTGAACCCTACTATAGATGAAGGCCTATAGTTAATAGTATAAGAATGTTCTTTCATGAATTATAACAAGTGTATAACACTGATACAAGATGTTAATAATAGGGTGGTCTATGGGAAAAATACACCTAATGTAAACTACAGACAATAGTTAATAGTACTTTTTTAATAATCTCTCATCAATTGTAACAAAGGTAATTAGTTTCAAAAAACAGTACAGTTACAAAAAAGTGCTTTCATCAATTGTAACAAAGGTTCCATACCAAAAGCAACCTGTTGGTGGTGAGGTGGTATATGAGAATCCTTCATTTTATGCATGCATGTTTTGTAAATCCACAACTTCTCTAAAAAAAAAAAAACAAATTTAAAATTGCATGGAACTGCATAACACAAACAGTGAACCCTAAATTAAACCACAGAAGGGAGGGGATGGAGGAAGAAAGGGAAAGTTAGTTTATTATGGACTTCCATTTCTGGCAATATGATGGATTAATACTTGGGAAATTTAAGAAAATTTCTCCAATGTACGTATCTCAAATTATCAGATCCATTAAAGGGCATGTAATGGGGAAAATTTGCTTGAACTAGATAATTGCACTTAAGGTGATTACATAGGTGAATATCCTTGTTCTTAGGAAATGTACATGGCAGTGTTGTGTTCCAGGAGCATGAGTGTATGGCCTACACTCAAGTGTTTGGAAAATGGACTGACAAAATAGACAGAAATGGATGGATGGACAGAATGATATGGCAAATGTGGCAAAAGGTTAAAATTTATGAATCTGGGTTTCTGGGTAGGGGTATGATGAAGTTCTCTGTATGGTCTTTGTATTATTTTTCATAGCTCTCTAAGTTTGAACATATTTCAAAATAAAAAATTTTTTTAATAATTTATTTATTTTATTTCCCCTTCCCCCTCCTCACTCCCCCCTCCCCTGCTGTTTTTGCTTTCTGTATCCATTCACTGTGTGATCTTCTGTATCTGTTTCTCTTTTTGGTCTTCTCATCTCATTTTTCTCCCCTAGGATTCACCAGTATTGGATCCTGGGGACCTCTGATGTGGAGAGTTTCCCCATCAATTGAACCACCTCATTCCTGGTTTTCTGCACTTCACCTTGACACTCCCCTTTGTCTCTCATTTGTTGCATCATCATCTTGATGCAGGGCTCACTTGCACGGGCACTGGCTTACACTCAGCTCACCATGTGGGCACTGGCTTGCCCCACAGGCACTGGCTCACCACACAGGCACTGGCTCGCCACACAGGCACACTTTATCTTCTTCTTTTTTACCAGGAGGCCCCAGGATCAAACCTGGGTCCTCCCATATGGTAGGCAGTAGCCTTATCACTTGAGCCACATCCACTTCCCTAAGAAGTTTTTTTTTTTTAATGTAAAAAGGTAATAGATAAGATGGGATACAAAAGCTTATTAAATATTTGAAAATATTTTGCCTGAATAATAATTAAAATAAAATATATCAGAATGTGGGTAAAGCTAAAGCAATGATCAGAAGGAAACATCTCTTTAAATGCTTAAATTTAAAAAAAAAAAGATCTAAAATCAATAGCCTAAGATTCCACCTGATAGCTAGATAAAGAAGAGTAAAGCAAACTCAAAATAAATAGAAGGAAATAATAAATATAAAAACATAAATCAATAAAATAAAAAAGAAGAAAAATAATCGAAAAAATTAACAAAGCCAAGAGCTGGTTCTTTTAACTTATCCACAAAATTGAAAAACCCCAAGCATAACTATTCAAAAATAAAAGGGAGAGAACAAAGATCACCAGTATCAAGAATAAAAAAGGAATTTTCACTATAGATCCTAGAGATATTAAAGAGTAATAAGAGACTATGATAAGCAACTTTATGCCAAAAAATCCAATTATTTAGATGAAATGGACAAATTCTTTGAAAATTGAAACTGCCCAGAATTAGCTTTAGAAATAGAAAATTTGAATATCCCTACATGAAAGAATTTGAATTCATTATCAAAAAATCTTGCCACAAAGAAATCAGGTGGTTCTTTCAAGAATTCAAGAAAGAAACAACACCAGTCTTATGCAATTGTTTTCAGAAAATAGAGGAGGAACTCTTATTTTATGAGACCACACTGTCCTAGTACCAAACCTTTTAAAAGATATTTAAAAACAAGAAAATTAAATGCCAATATCTCTCATGAATATAAATGCAAAAATCCTTAACAAAATATTAGCAAATAAAATCCGAAACTGTTACAAAAGGTAATACATGTTGACCAAAGAGACTTTATCCAAGGCTTGAAAAATTGGCTTAACATTTGAAAATCAATCAAAATAATTCACAATAATAAAAAAAAAAGATCATTTCAATAGTGGAAAATCATTTGACAAAACTCAAACCCATTCATGATACTAAAGGTAAATTAACTCCCAGCAAACTATAAATCAAAGGGAATCTCTCAATATAATGGAAAGAATCTATTTTTTTAAATATGTTTTTTCCTTAAAATTGGAAACAAGGCAGGAATGCCCACTCTTAAACCACATCTATTCAACATGGTACTGGAGGTCCTAGCCACTGCAACATGGCAAGAAAAAGAAATAAAAGGAACAAAGATCAGAAATGAAAATAAAACTCTCCGTATTTGCATGTAACCTTATTTTTAGATTAAAAATCCTAGAAAATCTACAAAATAACTACTAGGACTAATGAGTGTGTGTATCAAGGTTCCACAACAAAAGGCCAATGTACAAAATAAATTGTAAACTTAACTTCTAGTAGCAAACAATTGGAAAATAGTTTTTAGTTCAATTTACAATAATGCAAAAAAGACATAAAATACTTAAGAATTAATATGACAAAAGACGTCAAAAAACTCTACAATGAAAACTACAAAACATTATTAAGAAAAAACAGAGATATATTGCAGTTCTCCCCCAAATAATTCTACAGGTTCAGTGCATTCCAAATCAAAATTCCAGTAGGCTTTTTTTTAATAGAAATCACAAGTCAAATCTAAAATTTATACAGAAATGCAAGGGACCTAAAATAGGTAAAGTGACTTTTTAAAAAGATTATCCATTTTCAAAACTTACTAAAAAGCTAGAGTAATCAAGGCAAAGATGTTGGCAAAAGGCTGAACTGTATTATCAATGGAACAGAACAGGGATGGAAAAATAGACCCATGCTTGGTCAACTGATTTTCTGCAAATGTGCCAAGGCAATTCAATCAGTAAGGAATTCTGATTTAAAAAAAAAAAAAAAAAAAAAAAAAGATGGTGGATCAACTGAATATGTGTAAGATAAAGAAAATAACCTGATGTTTGCCTGAAACCAAACAAAATTTACGCTGGAATGTGTCATTGTGCATTAAAAATTAAACCAAACCCTAAAACTAAAAAACATTTACAAGAAAGCATAGGAGAAATATTTTTTTACTTTGGAGTAGGTAAAGTTTTCTAGAATAGAAACCATAAAAGCAAAAAATTGATCAGTTGTACTTTATTAACATTAAAAACCTTTTGTTCTTCAAAAGACACCATTAAGAAACCAAAAAGAAAACACCAGACTTTAAATACATTGTTTATAAATTATACCTCTATAATGTTATAAATGGGAGAAAAAAAATGTTAAGCTTATATAATTGTCTGTTTAAAAAAAATAAACTCTCTTGATCGATTTTAAACCCCTTCGTGATAATCTGCAATAGGTTCAATTTGGGTCTGTGGCCTTCAAGGCCAAATAATCCTGGCATTAAGCCTACAGTGTCCCATTGCCCCCCCCAAAGACTTCAAGCTCAGGAAACATTGAAATTAGACACACTGACTACGGTTGGGGAGGTCACCAAATTGATGTTTAAGGTTTGCCCAGAACAACCAGTCCCTGACAAGGGATAGCATAACTGAGGTGGTCAGGAAGATGGAAATTAAATTCCCTTCACTGCTTTCATCCTACCCTCTCTGACTCCTCCCCTCTTTTGCCTTCCAACCCTGTTCTTTCTTCTCCGAATATCCTGGTCCTACACAGTCCGCCTTTCTCTTCCACTGGGTTTTCACTCCCTCCAACTCTGCCTCAAGCCCATGCTCATTTTCCCAGGAAGTTAGACCTTAACTCCGGCCCCAATCCCGGTAGCAGCCCCAGCCCAGAACCGAGCCCCAGTCCCTTCTCCAACGTCATTCCCATCTTCTGCCCGGATTTTTGGGAGGTCCCAGAATTTACCCCAATAGGTGAGAAAAGCTGAATCAAGGCGACAACTGCCCCGCCCAGAAGTCTCAGCCTGGCCTTCCTGCCGCCTCCCAGACCAAGCCATTCATGCCCCAGGCCGCGTCCTCTTACCCGACTCCAGGAACTCCTCTTCTCCCACTCGGGTGGCAGGGAGTTCAACACCAGAGCCGCCGGTGGGCAGGGTCTCCAACCCGCCTTTGGGCAGCCTAGGGGCGGGAGGGCTCTGACCCACCAGGTGGGAAGAAAGGACGCGTTCCGTCGCCTAGCAACAAACCGCACGCCTTGCTCCGCCCCCTCCCGCACCCCCGCGGACTTAGCGCCCACCCTACGCACTTTGGCCTAGAGCGTTGAGCTCCAGGGAGGTCACTGACTCACTTCAGAGGACGCTTGTCCCAAATAGCTTCCTGGACTGCAGCCTCCTAGATTGGTCGCTTTTGCCAGGCTTAACTGGCTGCTTACTTAGCACTCTTGTTCTTACTATGTTTAAACAAATAATGCTGAATCACGAGACTAAAGTTTTTTTGTTTTTTGGGTTTTTTTTAATGTTTTTAACTAGATATCTACACTACATGCCAGTTAAGGGTACATTTTCAGGAGTAAGTTTCCATGCTTTTTGCTTTTAACCCAACTCATAAAGTGAATCTTGAGATCAAGGGCATGAGATTTAGATAAGAAGTTATAAGAAACCGTGGCCGGCATTATCTCTTGTATGGCCCAGCAAAGATGCTCAGGCCTTGGGGAATGTATATGAATATTTCCCACCAGCCCTTTGGTTACTGGATCCAGGTTAGTGTCTGGTTCCATTAACACTACTGACCACTATCCAAAGTCTTAGTCCTTGATTTATGGTAAAGATAAGCACATCAAATGTCAAAAAATCTTGGATAATATCAATATTTGGGTTTATCATCAATTATTTTAACAATGGTATCAAATGCAAATCAAAAGAAAGTTGTAAATATAAAACAAACTCAGAGTTTGCCTCTCTGCTAGACCCAGAGACAGCCTTGCCTGCAGGAAGCAGCCATAACAGAAATCTTGGATCCTGTGTTTCACTCCAAGAGGGCAATGGGAAAGGAAAAGAGCTTTTTGAGGAGTCACAGAACAAAAACAAGGATGACACAAAAAGGATTGAAATACATCAGATTTCACTTCTATGAGTGTTCATTCTTCTCTGTAGCAGTTAGTTCCCCACAGGAAACAAATGGCATGCTCAAAAAGGTTTAACTGGGGGGGGGGGGGGGAGGATTGAAGTGAATGAGCATGGGTGGGGTTAAGAGAAACTAACGAGAGAATCACCCAAGATCTAGCAACAGCAGGGAAGTATTACCAACCTTGATCTAAAGGGGCAAAGAGGGGGGAAAAAAGAGAGGTGTTAGAGTGTGGCGTGAGCTGGAGCCATGAAAGAGTGACTGACAGGAGTTGTCCTACAAAGCCACAGTGATGGGGGGAGGTGGGCGGTGTGGAATACACACTCCTACAGCTCTATCCTCCTGTGCTTCATTTCTGCACCAACACCTCCAATTGGAAGCCCAAAGGCAAGGAAGAGAGGCAATGTGGGTCAGCTTTTGGGGGCAGAGAGCAGGATGGAGGAGGGAGCTTGGGAGAATAACAGAAAATGGCCAGCGGAGTTCCCCACCCAAAGTTGTCCATTCCTTAGAAACTGCTGTATTGAAACACCTGCCCCTGCCTTAGGGATTTCCCCTGGCATTGATTACCAGCAGCCTTCCTTCACTAAGCAGCCTGCTAAACCCACTTTCCCGAGGATGATCTAATTAACATATGCCAGGCATTTCGCCCTTAACTCCGAAATGGTTCTAATTCCTGAGATTATGGAATTCAGGAATGGGTCTCTGGGACACCAGTCACCACCCTTCCTTTGGGTGCATCAGAAGTCTGGCGCCCTGCCTGATCTCAGGGTTCTTAAGGTAAGATAAAAATAGAAAGCACTGAGCAGAAAGAAAGCCCTGTTAGTGAAAACAACCCATCTGAAAAGAAAAGATACAAATAACATTAAGCAGCCTAGTCCAAAGCAGGTGTATCTGGCTGAGAATTAAGGATTTATTTTTCTTGGAAGAAGCCGCTGGTATTTCACATTCCAGTTATATTTTGCACTTGCAAAGGGCTTTGCTTAGGTGTTTTCAAGTGTGGCAATGCATTGGAGGTTTTGCTGAGATTGAGATCAGAACCATTCCTTTTCTAAAGGTAGGTATGTGAGACAGTTATATGTGCTTTGTAGCCTAAACATTGAGCTTAGAGAACCAATGCCCAGTTTATGCTTAGAAAAACTAACAGCTCTCCCTAAGTAAGCTGTAAAAACAGAAGCTACATTTAGCCAGAGATCACTGCCTGAGACTTCTGTGTGCCATCCCTCTTCCTACTTACACACCTCCCCCAACACCAAACCAAGGAAAATTAATAAGCTTTGAAGATGTGTTGTTTCTCTCTTCTCCAGTAAAGGAAATATTTCATTTCATCTGTCTGAATTCTGATTACTAATTGAAACATAATTCAAAGACCTATTAGAACCTTGTATGCAGGGCCTCCTCAGCCCATCCAAGCCCCTGTCTGAAATATGTGGGGCATTTTTCATGAAAGCCTCTGGATCCACAGACCAACTGCAGCCCTCCCAGGCCTCCTCAGTAGGAGATGTTAATCAACTGATGAATCTTCATCTCAGCAAATGGACCTATATCTGTCAAAACTCTTCAGTGATATGGTCTTTTCATACTGATTGTCTAAGTATCCACACTTCACTAAGCTTTCTTGCACATGCACAGGAATATTTGGGGTCTTTATTATTTGAAGGACCCACCTAAACTCGAGTGTGCTTGTTACATTTCAGGTGGACTTGAACTCCCAAAAAGAAACTTTTTTAGGGAATTTAAATCCAATAATTCTAAAAGACATCAACTAAAGCTTCCTTGCTGCCACATCATCTTGGATTTCAAGGATTTTGGAAAATGTCTAAAAGATATTTCTCCAAATAAGCCTAGGTGTTCCTTCCTCCTCTGCCCATGAGAGAGCATGGACGTGAAGAGGGGATCAGGAGAGGAAGCAGAAAGAGTCTAACAGAAAACAAGGTCCTGCTTTCTCCTCCCAGTGCTCCCCAGGTTCAGGTGCTGAGTGCAGAGTAGCCACTCTGAAGCACAGGTTCAACTTCTTCCTCCTACCCCTCTTCCACCTCTCCCATAGTGGCTTCTCTGAACCTGGGCTTTGCCTGAGGTCACCATACCAGGGCGATGGTGGTTGCCTTGGAGAGGCCAGAGAGTCCTAAAGTCTGCAGGTCCAGTTAGGGAGCCTGGATCTGGATGGCCATCTCGAGGCCCCAAAGGGAGCCACACGCTGCACCTGGAGCTAGACCTCCCTCCCTTTGGAGAGGAGTGGAGGTGGGACCATTCGTCCTGCTGGGTTCTGTAGCACCTAGAGGGTGGGAGGCCAGGAGCTGGAGCCTCTTCACCCTACCTCCTTCCCCCAGAAGCACTTTAAGGTGGTCCTGATATAGGCTTCCCATTTTCGTGTGGTGCTTTTCATTTGCAGGGCTGAAGCGGTGCCCAACTGCTGGGGACGGGGTTCCGGAAGGCAGGGTCCCAGTTAAACGCTGAAGTTCCCACGCTCGAGCTCCCTCCTCCCCACCCACCGCAACCACGCAGGGCACGGGACTGGTGAGTACACACGAAATACCTGGGAGGGGGGAAGGCGCCTGGGTTGCCCGTCTGCATCACCAGCTGCTCTCAGCGTCCAGCACCACACATGCTATAGAGTTTTTAGAGGCTTTTTATTTTTGTTACCATTTACTGTGCATTTACTCTTCAGTCTACTGTATAATAGACTACTAGTGTCGTGCCCATTTTACAGTCCAGAAACAGGCTCAGGAAAGGCAAGTCTCCCGTAGAGTAGAGTTCGAATCCAAGTCTGATTCCCAACTGGGCGCTCTCAGACACACACCAACTGTCCTTGCTGATTGCTAAACATGTCAGGTTTGGAGTCGGTCTAGTGAGAGACACTAAGTCTCAGAGAACCTCAGCCTCATCCGGTAGCAGCCCGAGGGGCGCCAGCCCTCTGGAAAGGAGTGTGCAAGAAGCTGCGCCGCGGCCGCCGCCGCCTCCCTAAGGAGGCTTTGCCAGGGCGTGCAAATTCAAAGAACACGCTCCTCTCTCTCCCCTGCTGCTATTGGTTTTTGGACATGGTGGGAAGTGAAACGCGAAAGGCTTTTGCCCAAAATTTACCATGAAACAGACCATAAAACTAGATATTTACCAAAAAGGAGTGAACTCTTCTTTGCAGTACCAGTTCTCCCCAGAGTCTTGGTGCCCTCTAGGAGATGCTTCGCCTTTCCAAGGACTGTGCCTCTCCCTGCCCCAGCCTAGGTTCGCACGATTTGTGTTACTTCGGGCGGGGTCATCAGCCTTGACTCTGTTCCTGACCTGTAAGTCTCCTTGTAAGGAGAGCGGGCCACTCCGGGTTGTTCCTACAATGCCGGAATGAGGGCATCGGGTCCCAGCTTCTCTTTTAGAAAAGGAGGAGGCTGAGGCCCAGTGGGTCTGCTCGGGTTCCGCTGCAAATTCAAGGTCAGAAAGGACTGGGATCAAGCTCCTGACTAAATGCCCACAACACCACCTCCTTCAGTTCTAAGGTCCCGTCTGCATTTCCTCATAGGGTCTTTCACTCTCGCCCCTCCCTCTCTTATCTCTTGGGACGGTGGCCTGGTTTTTCCCATTCCTGCACCTGCAGGAGTTTTAGAAACTCCTGCTCCAGTGTAAACTGACCTTCAACCCGAGCACCGGGCTTTATTTATTGAAACCACTTCTCTTGGTAGGGGTGTGGGAGGAGAAAGGGTCATGAAGGGGTCAGAAGGCCGGCGATTCTAATGTAAGAATTTGGGGTGGAAGAAGAGTGGGATGAGGGGAGTGGGATTCACCCCCGCCCGAGTGCGTCCTCGAAAGTATTCCAAAGAAAATAAAACTACCCCAGAGGTGCTAGAGCTCGGGTCCTGAGTCTCCAAGGAGCGTCCCGGATTCCAAGCCCCTCTCCTGACCGCGGCACCAAGGTCTGGTTGGGGCGTGCTGCGAGAAGAGCGCGTGGTCAGAGAGCCAGGAGGTTGCGGTGCAGATGCGGGCCACACTCCAAACCCGGGCGCCAGGGGCCTTAGCCCCACACACGGCTAGTGCGGGGGTGGGGGGACTGAAGACCCTAAAGGCTGCTAGGGGATGGCGCAGCCGGGAGGCTTCCCTGGCTACAGGACGTCCTTCCTCCCACCAGTGACACCCCAACGACAGCTTTCAACGCAAGTAAAACTTCAGAAGTGGACTCACAATGTCTCCAGTTAACACCATGCACCAATGCGGCAGGTTCTGAGAGGGTTTCGTGGTCCTTTACGAAAATTTATATACCCAGGGAGGGCGTGTGGAATAAAATGCTTTGTGTCCTAAAAACCCGCTGGCAATTAAGGTCAATGCTTGGTAACTTCAGATGCGCTGTCACCGCACTGGCGCCCTAAGCGGCCTGACACAGGCTGTAACTCCAGGCAAGCAATCCCCGCCCTGCGGGTGATCCCAGCCCCAGGCGGGCCCCCTCCCGCCTCCCCAGCGTAGGGGCTGAAACGCAGCGCTCGGAGCGCGGGAGTCCCGGGCCAACAGAGAGCCCAGCTGCAATACCTTCCTTTCTCAGTGCGTGGGCTTGACTTTACTTGTTCGCCAATTTAAACAGACGTTTCCTTTACACCTGTGTGAGAAACACTTCAATGGAAAGTTGGATGGGGTTCTTTAACTTTTAATCAATATCTGCTATTGAAAGGGGCGGCTGCTGCCTTTCACTGCTGGGAAAAGTGAAATATTTGCCTTGGGTTACACGTCTATCGCCTAGATGGGCAAAGGGCCGCGGCTGATTCTGCGCAAGGCCAGGTACGGGAAGAGGCTATTTCTGAATTGATCGCCTCACTCCGATGATTTTGGTTAATAAAATCAAGCATTGATATCTGGGAAAGATCCAGTACTAGTAGTCCCCTGGGTGGTCCCAGGGCTCTGAAACCCTGTTCATTCTGCCAGAAACATCCTTCCATCTATTCGTGTATTTGTCCCTCAGTCAGTCCATTCAATCCACAAGCACTTTGTTTTCCCAACAGACCCGACCCAGACACCTTCCGCATGTCTTCTCATTTGCTGACTTTGGAGGCGATGGATAGCTTTCTAGACTCGGGCATTCTTCCCTGGACGCCAACCTTGTTGGAGTAACTTCATGGATTAACTCAATACATCTTTATTGAAATTCTACTATGCACCAAGTCCTGCTGTGACAGCGGGGGCTACCGCTGTTCCTGTCCTCTCGGAGCTTGCAGTCCAGTGGGGGGGGGGGGGAGGAGCAGAAAGTGAAAAAATGTACAAACAAATGGAATATGCTGTCGGAGAGTGCTAAGAGCCAGTCAGGAATCTAGAGCAAGGTGTGAGCTCAGACCTCACTTGAGGAGGGCAAAAGCCTCCAGGTTAACCAGGAAGGATGCTTCAGGACTTGCCAGCATAGGTAATGCCCCATGGTGGCGGCTGGCAGGCTATCGGATTTCTTTACTTCGATCCATTAATAGCAGGCGACCAAACTGCAGCATTCTGAAGGTGGCCCAAAGTTCCTGCAAATCTCTGATCCGGATGAGTAAATGCTGCCAAGGAGGTCTGGTCATAGTGTTTCGAGATTCATAGACTTTAGAAGCAAACTTACTGCAAGGTGAGTTAACCACTGTTTTGTTTTTGTTTTTGTTTTTGTTTGCCTTATGGTCTTTGGGACAAAGAAAATCAAACAACTTCAGACAAATGCACTATCTCTAAAACGAAACTTTCCTCTCATGTTTGCTCTGGGGTAGCCGCAAAAAGTCCCAGAAACACCCACCCAACTGTGCTCTCCAATCGAATATTAATTTTAACAACGAATGTGAACTCCTTCCAGTCCTGTTAATAAGTTAGTCTTTTTATCAGCCCAAAGCACAGCTTTAAAATTAGGGGGAAATCAGAAAGCTAATACAACGACAAAATACTGACTAAAACACATTTGTAGGGTTTCATTTTTCCAAGTGGAGGATATGATTTATATGATTGTTGCAAAACCATTTATTAGAGCTATGTAAATTTGAGGGTAATCACATTTGAATAGCCAAAGTTAAACCACCAGGGAAGGCTGCGGGGGCCGTGGGAAAGCTCCTGGGGGTGGGAGGTGGGGGGTGGCGAGGCTCAACACTAGGCAACCGTTCAGGAAGGATTTAGGTCTAAGCTGCCAGCCTCGAGGCAAAAGATGAAATTCGTTGAGGTTTCAGAGGCCCTCGGCTTCTGCCGCTGCGGAGGAGTCAAGGGACTAACCTACCCTCTCTCCCAGGCTTCCGGACTCCCAGCCCTTGCACGCAGGAGCAGCCGCTGGGGAAACACCGAGATCTCAAAGCGCCCCGCCCAGTCTGTGGCACACAGTAGGGCCTCGCCCAGTCGTCCTTTTCTGCTTTGACTCAGACCTAAGAGGTGCCGTGTAACCCGCTGGTTTCCCATCTCAGTGTGTTGAGCGTGTATTTCCAATTCCTCCCCAAGGCCCCTAGCGGTTTTCAAGCAGACTGAAAACTCAGAGAAAAGTGTGGGCACAACGGAGGGGAGATGGCGCTCCTGGGGAGCTCGGAAGGGTGAAGGGGGACCTGCTGGGGCTGGTCACGTCCTGGAGCTGACACTGACCGACGTGAATAGAGCAGCCGGTATCGCGGCGGATACGGCCGCTAGGAGACGCGCGACGGCCGCGGGGACCCCAGCCTGGGCGGGGGCTCCTTGCCTGCTCCCCGGACCTAGGGAGGGAAGTTCCCGTTCTCCGCGGAGATCGCCCAGGGCACTTACTTCTTCCCAGGCTGGGAGAAGTCGCCCTTCCCAACCTTGCTCATTTGAATACATGAAAATGCAAGTTGATTTTGGCTGGGAGTCGCTTGCTCTCTGCCAGAGGGCGGGTTCTGTCGCCCGCGGAGTAGGCCGGGTGGGGAGCAGCTCCGGCTCACACATCCGGCTGCGGGCGAGTCAGGCCCGCATCCCGGGCCCTGCAGAAACCCCGCGGCGGCTCCAGGGGCAGCAGAGGAAGGAACAACCCTAACCGCGACGAGTTGAGGGTTTTCGTGTTTGTTTGTTTTGTTTAAAAAAAAAAAAAAAAACACCTTTTTTTCAGTAAAGTAAGCTAAATCTCTGACTGTGTGTGGGGCGCGGCCGGGAACCGTAGACTCTGCACTGAGCTGCCGGACAAGGCGCACTAGGTGGTCCCGGGAGCCCCACCTACTGGGGGGTGGTACTCCTAGTGACTTGTTAATAAATTCGCTAACTAATGTTTTAATGTTGGAAGGAGGGAGAGAAGAAAGTAGGAAGAAAGAAGGAAAAGGAAAAGGAAAGAAAAAGAAAGGAAGTGAAAAGTGAGAGGCAAATAAGGAGAAGCTTGGACTCTGGCCCGGACCCGTGCTTCTCCTTGCCGAACGCCTTCCGGTTCCCTGCGCCTCAGGCCGGTCCCGTCTGCAGTAGATCCCGTAGGCCTGGGCTCCGAGGAGGCTGAAGGCAGGCGCTGGGGTCGGTCTGCCCTCTCGCGGCGCCTGGGCCCCTTCCCTCGGCCCGGGCACCCAACAAAGCACGCGGAAGCCAGGCACACGCAAGTGCCAGCAGTCTCTGCCAGCGCCCCGGGCCTTGCTCAGTCCTTAACTGATGCGGAGCTCTGTAGGGGTCGGATTTGGACCATGTTGAAGACAACAGGTCTTAGGTTTCATTACCTCTGATTCTCTCCCTCAGAAGGAGGATCGACGCTTCTTCTCTGGGTGGAGGTTGGGGGCCCCCGGGGACGTTCAGGTCACCCAGCACCGAGCGTGGCTGGGCCACCGCAGATGAGACCTATCCTCAGCCTTGACGGGGATGGGTCGATGAAGGAAAGGGGCAGTGCAGAGAGGCTCCTGGGGACACGCTAAAAGGGAAGAAACGGGAGTCGCGAGAGGCCGCAGGCTGCTCCCGGGACGCGAGCCCAGGGCCTTCCCTTCCGCCTTTCACCTTAGTCGCTCTCTGCTTCTCCCTGCGGAAGGGGTTCCTGTCCTTTAACATCGGGACCGGGAAGCGGAGTTGGCCGAGTTTGATGGATAGATGGTGTACCGCTCCCCTCTCCCGCCAGACTGCGCGGGGTGCCCAGGCCCCAGGCCGCGGAGGGCGCAGCTTCCGGGAAGGGCGGAGTCGTTTCCTGCGCCCTCGGCCGCCAAGAGTATCCATGCACCCTTGGTTTCCGCCGCTCCGGCTTCTCCAACCCTAGAGCTCGAGCTTTGCGATATCCTTACTGCCCCAGGGTCCTACCCGTCATCGCCCAGGCGAATTTGGCCAGGTTCGCCCCAGGAGCCCCACATGACTACTCTCGTGGGTCCCCCGCCCGGAATCCACTCATTCTCCCCTGGGCTGAAGGCAAGATCCCCCCCCAAAAGAGCAGCACAATCTTTGCAAAACATCAAAACAGGACCTATTTGGGAGAAGACGTTGAGCGAGAACAGACTGGGGCGACCGGCCAGGTCGACCGGGTGCCGAGTGGCCAGCAATCCGAGGCAATAATTTTTTAAAATTATTATTTAATTGATTTACTTTTCCAAATCAAAAGACCTGACAAGACCCTTTTGGTTCGCTTTTAAACCTATTGGAAACTAGCGGTCATCTGTGTACACTAGAACTTTACCTCCTAAATTTTTAGGTGTCTCCGAAGGGGGCCACTGAGATGTAGAGAGGCAAGGGAGCTAACCGAGCTGCCACCTTTTCTTCGTCTTCTTCTTGGTCTCGGGCAGTCAGCTATAAGAACCGAAATCCTTGGCTGCGGGAAAAGTGCGAAATTGAATCCAGCCACGTCTGGCGGTGCTCTCAGAGGGCGGCCGCCGGAGCAGTCAGCGCTCGCTCCACACGACAGGAGGCGCTGTGACCGCGGGAATTCCAGGGCCAAATCAAGCCTCTAACGTTGGCGGTTAGAGAGTCTACTCTGCACCTTCGGTAGGTCCTGTGCCCTGGAGGAACCCGAGAAAAACTTTGTTTTGGCCATCAGGCTATAAATCACGGGCTTTTTTTTAAAACCTTATATAGACTTTTTTTTTTTTTAAGATGAGGCCTAGTAATTTAGGGAAGTAGGCTAAAAGAGCTGAAGTGTGTGATATTTTAATTGACCCCTTTTAATACGACAGAATTGTGGTTTTTTTCCCTTAAAGCACTAGCTTTTTCTGCTGAATAAAAGCTATCACTAAGTTGTTACTACCCACAGAAAATACCGTAGTCATGCTCAACATTGTTGAAGAGCCAAGAGGGCGTTGGAGAATTACCGCGGGAAGGAACGAGGAAGCTCATTAGCGCTGAAAGTCCCCCAGAATCACGCGGAGGAAGCTAAGCATCCGTGTACTTTACAAATGGAACTGAGGTCCCGCTGCTGTTGGAAACTTTGCCCAAAAGAATTAGTTTCTGACCCTCTCGCCCTGAGAAATGTGTGCAGACCGACAAACTCGCAGAGTCACTTACACAAACTGATGTAACCCACTTACAGTCATAGGGGCCGGCATCGTTGGGGAGGGCTCTTGCTCTGCTAAACTCCAGGTGGATTTAATTTCACTCTCATTCCTTTCCTTACAATCTGCGCACCCCCTTTTTTTAGTTAAAAAAAGGGAATTGTAATCCAATGCTTTTATCTTATTTTATTTCCTTAACTGCACATCTTCACCCTCTCGTGCTCCCCTGCTGATTTAAGAGATTTGTTTAGTTCAAGGATTTAACGTGCTTCTCTTGCCAGATTTCAAGGAAGAAAGATTTAAAAGAACAAAGAACACAGAAAAAAAATAAGGTATCTGAAAGACAAGTTAAAACACATTTCTAAAATGAGATTAATAACATTTTTTTAAAACTTTGTAAAACAAGAATATTTTGTGGAATCTTAGTCACTTTAGAAAGATTTTATTTTATTTCTACTTAAGGACACCTGGTGGCTCCACAGGCAGTACACCACACACATGGTCACAGACAGTCACAAGCACAATCACATTCAGAAACAGTCTTTCTCAGAAACACACACACACTCCAACACATATACAGTCACACACTGATCCAGAAACACACACACTCAGGCACACACGCCTCGTCTTCCAACGGATCAGACCTACTTAGCGCCTTCCCACCCAAACAGTCACATTAGTTGATCCCAGTCCCCAGGACTCGTGGGCAATCTGATACCAGGGCCTCGTAGGAGCCAACAGGCTTTGATTGGGAGAATTTCCTACCAGCGCCCAGGACCAATTAAGAGCTAAGCTAGGGCCTGGGGTCCTAGTCCTGTCTCTCCAGGTCAGACAGGACCAGGCACCCCCGCGGACAGCCGCTGGCTTTTGCCTGGCACCCCTTTAGCCAGGCAGATGCGTTCCTGAGCCGATGCCTTTGCTCTCCCAGCTAACGCTCGAGTTCAGGAAGAGGTCCCCTCCCCCTGACCTTTCCCTATCAGAAACCAGACGGTTGCCTCCAGCTCAGTCCCCAAGCCCGCGGGAAGGGGGGCAGGAGGAGGAGCCGGGCGGAGGGAGGACGGCCCGAGTCGGTCGGACTGCCCTATCACACAGACATCTGCTCTCAGTTTCTTCCTCTTTATGATCGCTACAGATGACAAGGGGAGTGGAGCGGACCGAGGCGGAAAAAAAAAAGTTATGTCATAAAGATATAAAACGGTGCGGTGACTCACCTGCTCTTAGCCGCAGGTACGGGTTTCGTGGCAGCGCCTCCGCTCTGCTAGCCTGGAGCTGGGGTCGGCCTAACGTCACCCGGCTCGGCTGACTCAGATGACCGGGTTTCTACTGACGGGGCAAAAGTGGGCCTTTCTCTCTTTTCTAACCTGAAGTCCAGGAGAGAAAAGAAGGGGAGAGGAAAAAAAAAAAAAAAAAGGCCAGACTTTCCAGTCTCCCGGGGTTGAAATTTGGGTCAGGAATTGGAGTGCGGGGCAGGGAGCAGAGAGCAGAGAGACGGGCAGGAGTGGCTCGGGATCAGGATGCAGTCCGGGCCTCTGGAAGATGTGGGTGCCCCGGGAGAGGGACCTTGATGGCCCTTAGCCGGCAAAGCCCTGCAAGCTGGGCTCCGACGCCACTGCCCCCAGCACTCTCGGGCTGCGCGGTTCCCATGCAGAGCCCGCCCGGCCCCGCCTATTTTTCTTTTTTTCGCTTCCAGAGGGGGTTACACCCCACCCCCACCCCAAGTCCCTCTTCCCCTAGGCTCCAGGCTCAAACCAATTACACTCCTTTGTAAACAAAGTGAAGGCCGGGTTTGGGGGAGGGAGCACCGTGGGAGGGGGTCTGGGGGAGCGCGCAGCGGCGACGCGGTGGGGCGGGAGGCGCGGCGGCTGGACTGGCGGGCGGGCTGCAGCCTCGCAGGTGCACCTCGGGCTTTGTAGGTGCGAGCGTCTTTGTGTGGCGGACAAATGGGGAGAGGACAGGGAGGTGGGCACTCGGGCGACGTAAGATCCACATCAGCTCAACTGCACTCGCTTCGCAGAGGCCGCCCGCTCACTTCCCGCGGAGGCGCTCCCCGGCGCCGCGCTCGGCGGCCGCCGCCTGCCCCCGGCGCTGCCCCCGCCCGCTGCGCCTCAGCCGCACACGCCGCGCCCCGCAGCGCCCGGCTTCCTCCTCGCTGGGGTGGCTTTGGGCCGGCGCGGGCGCTCGGGTGACTGCAGCTGCTCAGCTCCCCGCCCCCGCCTCGCGCCGCGCGGCCGCCCGTCGCTCCGCACAGGGCTGGATGGTTGCATCGGGCAAGGTGACTCCAGGATGTTAGGGACTGTGAAGATGGAAGGGCATGAGAGCAGCGACTGGAACAGCTACTACGCGGACACGCAGGAGGTGAGAGGCGGGTAGGCGGCGGAGCGCTCCCAGAGCCTTCGCCAGGGGAGGCCGGGGAGAGAGGCGAGCGCCGGACAGGAGGGACGGCTGGCGAGCTGGAGGTGCCTCTCGGGTGCCACGGCTGCCCGCGCCGTGTGGCTCCCGCCCAGCTTTGGCGGGGCCTTGAACCGGGACCGACTGCCCCGCTGCCCCGCGGGGGAGGCTGGGTCCCGGCACTCGGAGCGAGTGAGAGGATTTTAGGGAACTTCAGGGCTTTGGTCGCGCCCGCTCCAGGAAGCACTTGCGCCTTCCCGGAGGAGAGCGGGAACCGAAGCCTGGCCCCGGGGGCCCGGAGTTGGCTGGCGGGCACGGACACGAGCAGGAGATAAGAAAACCAGAGGGCGCCTGCAGGGCTGCCTCTTTGTCCCGCCCTTTAGTTCGAAGATGCTTTCTGATGAAAGCGCTCTGTCGCTAAGTTGGTCGTTTAGTACTGAAACAATTCCGAAATTTTGTAAAACTTATTCTTCCTCAAAAGCCCTCTCTGGGAAAGAAGTGTGCGCATTCTTCTCTAGAACCGCTGGGTGGCGCTGGTGCGAGCTACATGTTCTTCCAGGACTCCGGGCTGAGAACCTGTTTCTCTTCATTGTCCCCTTGGTAGCACGTTCATGGGGTTTATTTTTCAGTGTGCACAAAAGGACTGCTAGAAAAACCAGGTTTTTCTTTTAAAAAAAACCAGGGGCACCACCTATTAAAAGTATTTATCTTAAACAGCTGGTGGTTACCCCCCAAAAGTTTAATTACCATTATTGAAAACTTATTGAAACTGCCTTGGATAATCTGGGGGAAAGGAGAACAAAATAAACGTCAAAGTAAAAAATATACTTGAAAACGTGAACAAAAAATACAGACCCTGGAAATAGTTTCAGGTGTTATTTATTTAGACTTGTATATTTCAAAACTTACCTCAGGTTATTTGCATACCATAGCATATAGTGTATTATTTAAATCCATTTATTCACCTTTTGTGTTTTCAAGTGGGGTTATATTTGCCGATAAAATAAATTTAAACACATCACTGTTCTCTTTTAAATTATCAGATGAGTAGATTATATATTTCTGTACTCTGTATGTTTTTTAAAGTCTAGAGTGGTCCCAAATTGCTATTGAGTAGGGCCTACCGTGCTTATGATTTTAAAGGGAGCTCAGAACTCTTGCAGAGGTTTAATTCTGATTCAGTTATCTTGAGTCACCAATTAAGTCCCCTAGCTAAAGAGCTTTCTTATACAGGTTAAAATTGAGAATTGGGAAGTAGAATAGCATTACGATAAAATAAGTAGAGTTTGATTTTTGAATTATAAATTGCTCAAAACTAGTCATATAGTTTCAAAGGCCAGGCTTTAAAATGACCCGCAGCAACAGATAAGTATATGGAAAAAAAATGAGTTCAACACAATTCGTCACGTCCTTTTTTCAAAAGTTAGGGGACCGGAAATAGGTAACGATGAAATTAAGGCAACTTTTCAAACAGCTTGCGGAGCTGCACATGTAAAGTTACATGTTAAATGCATATAATGTATTTATATTATAATGCACACCTCCCTGCCCCCGTTTCCTGTTGCAGATTTCTTTTTATTTTTCCAAACCTTATTTAACTTAAGGGTTTCCATGTTAATATTACAGTTACTACAAGAAGGTGGAAAACACTACTTCAAATAATAAAAAACGAAAAGCCACCATTTGTCGAAAACTCCTAGGACAATGAAGTCCGATGTAGGGAAACGAATGATTCAGGGGGTCACACAGCCATGGGCGATTTCTTCTATCATGGAGAGTTTAACAGCCACCCGGACGGCCAAGGCCGCTGCGTGGTCAGCCCGGCTGTGCTTCTGAGCCCACGGCACCTTTGGTCTGCAGTGACTAAGGGTCAGAGATTAATTCTATTTCCAAAGTTTTAACGACAGTTTGCCCCAGTGGGCTGTCTGGGGTGGAGACTTGAGACAGCGCGTGGTGTGCAGGGAGGTAGTGGATGGGCCCTGGAAGCGGCCCCGGGCCTGGAGTGTAAGGCGATTACATATCCTCCCAGGGACATATTTTCTGTGAGGGCTTGTCTTTTATCCCTGCAGCGCTAGGCTTTACCCCCTGCGGTGCATGACCTCTCTTGGCTGGGTCTAGGGAGGGCTGCCGACGGCTAACCTCGGGTGGTGGCGGGTGGGCCCGTGGTTTGCAGAAGTGCTCTCCGCTCTTCCGGGCTTCACGCCCCGCGGGCCTCCAGCCCGCCAGTGCCCGCCACTAACTCCGCCTTTCGGGGCCTCTGCCCTTCGCTGTCTCCGCTCCAGGCCTACTCCTCGGTCCCAGTCAGCAACATGAACTCGGGCCTAGGCTCCATGAACTCCATGAACACCTATATGACCATGAACACCATGAGCACGAGCGGCAACATGACCCCGGCCTCGTTCAACATGTCCTACGCCAACCCAGGCCTGGGCGCGGGGCTCAGCCCCGGCGCCGTGGCGGGCATGCCGGGGGGCTCCGCGGGCGCCATGAACAGCATGACGGCGGCGGGCGTGACGGCCATGGGCGCGGCGCTGAGCCCGAGCGGCATGGGCGCCGTGGGCGCGCAGCCCGCCGCCTCCATGAACGGCCTGGGCCCCTACGCGGCCATGAACCCGTGCATGAGCCCCATGGCCTACGCGCCGTCCAACCTGGGCCGCAGCCGCGCCGCCGCCGCCGGCGACGCCAAGACGTTCAAGCGCAGCTACCCTCACGCCAAGCCGCCCTACTCGTACATCTCGCTCATCACCATGGCCATCCAGCAGGCGCCCAGCAAGATGCTCACGCTGAGCGAGATCTACCAGTGGATCATGGACCTCTTCCCCTACTACCGGCAGAACCAGCAGCGGTGGCAGAACTCCATCCGCCACTCGCTCTCCTTCAACGACTGCTTCGTCAAGGTGGCGCGCTCCCCGGACAAGCCGGGCAAGGGCTCCTACTGGACGCTGCACCCGGACTCCGGCAACATGTTCGAGAACGGCTGCTACTTGCGCCGCCAGAAGCGCTTCAAGTGCGAGAAGCAGCCGGGGGCCGGGGGCGGAGGCGGGGCCGGGGGCGGCGGCGCCAAGGGCGGCCCTGAGAGCCGCAAGGACCCCTCCGGCTCCTCCAACCCCAGCGCCGACTCGCCCCTTCACCGGGGCGTGCACGGCAAGGCGGGCCAGCTAGATGGCGCACCCGCCCCGGGGCCCGCCGCCAGCCCCCAGACTCTGGACCACAGCGGGGCGGCGGCGACAGGGGGCGCCTCGGAGCTGAAGACTCCGGCCTCGTCAGCTGCGCCTCCCATCAGCTCCGGGCCAGGGGCACTGGCGTCTGTGCCCCCTTCCCACCCGGCGCATGGCCTAGCACCCCACGAGTCCCAACTTCACCTGAAAGGGGACCCGCACTACTCCTTCAACCACCCCTTCTCCATCAACAACCTCATGTCCTCTTCGGAGCAGCAGCACAAGCTGGACTTCAAGGCATATGAACAGGCACTGCAGTACTCGCCCTACGGTGCCACGTTGCCAGCCAGCCTGCCGCTCGGCAGTGCCTCCGTGGCCACCAGGAGCCCCATCGAGCCTTCAGCCCTGGAGCCGGCCTACTACCAAGGTGTGTATTCCAGACCTGTCCTAAACACTTCCTAGCTCCCAAAACTGGGGGTTTGTCTGGCATGGCCATGCTTGGTAGCAGGAGAGAAAAATATCAACAGCAAGCAAACAAAACCGCACATATCAGACCAACAACATAATAAAATCCCAACTATTTTTATTTTACTTTTTGTGCACAATCTTTACCCCAGTGCAAAGGACTGTTACTCTGTTATTGTACTGAAAATGGATTGTGTATATTATTACAAGGACAAGCATCCCATAGCAACAATTTTTTTTTCCTGCAGAGTTGAATGATCCACGATTGTATATATAGCTTCCTCCTTCCTTCCCCTTCTCCCTTCCTTCCCTCTTCCCCTCCAGACACGTTCTAGTCTGTGAAGGGTGTATTTAAAAAAGAAAAATGGTCAAACTTGTAAAATATTTGTTTGTGCTTTTTCCCCCTTCTTACCTAACCCCCACGAGTTTACAGGACTGTGGCAATACTCAACCTTAAGAATTGAAATGGTGAAGAAACAAGTTAACACTAAAGGCTCTTAAAAGTATTGAGGGATAATACTGCTGTTATGCAGCAAAACATAAACAGATTATAAACATCAGAGCCATTTTTTTCAGCTGACATATCTGATAACATTCAGATAGCAGATGTCTTAAATGAATTACATATATATTGTGTACCGGCTTATTTATGCACATGTACATAACATGTAGAAAAAAACAGGTAGGTGATTTACATGCTACATTTTCAAGAGTTGCCTGATCAGGAAGTTACGAAGAACACCCCTCTATTCCCCCCTCATCTCCACCCACATATGGCCCTGGATTACGCAAGAATTGCCCTCCTCAAGAAACCTGCTCTTTGCTTTGCAGAGTGCCATGGTCATGTCATTCTGAGGTCACATAACATGTATAATCTTAGTTTCAATGTATGTATATCATTTAAAGAAGGTTTATCCAAGAACAAAAGGGAATATTACAATGTTGGAGGAGAAATAAGTTTTAGGGAGCTGTATTTCAAAATTGGGTCCAAGGTTCCAAAATCCAGTTGATTGTGGCCATTTTAATTATTGCCATTGTGTGCTTGTTTCATCCAGTGTTAATGCACTTTCCACAGTTGGACATGGTGTTAGTATAGCCAGACAGGTTTCATTATTATTCTCTTTGCTTTCTCAATGTTCTTAATTTATTGCATGGTTTATTCTTTTTTTTTTCTTTACAGTTGAAATTGCTTTAAATGATGGTTAAATTACCAATTAAAATGTTCATTTTTATCAGTGTGATTGTAATTGAAAATATTTTGATTCAAATAACGAAAATGATAACAGATTTTAAGCCGTGGAGTATGTTCTTGATCATTTGCAGTTAAGGACTTTAAATAAATCAAATGTTAACAAAAAAGGATTTCTGTTACTTTCCTTCACTTAATTAAATCCAAAATGGATACTCGGAATATGATATTCCAAATCCAGAACTGAAAATAAATGACAAAAAGACAGATAATCTAAAACAAAATTGTTTGGTCTATGTTTATTAAATGAAGATATGGCTAGTGAAAAGCAGTTAAAGAAATTCCATTGGAAAAGAAATTAAATTAAAGAAATTGAATAAGAAATTTGATATCAAACCTTCAGTAAGGTAAGTTGATTTAAATATCACAAGAAGTGAGTTTTTAAGATTTTTTATTCTCCAGTAATGCTTAGCTCAATTTTGGACATGGGCTTAAACCTTCTGTGTTTCCATCAAGTCTTTCCACAAAATCAGATATTATTAATTTAAATACCACCACCACCCCATCCATATGGAATGCATCATTTTTCTTTATTCAAGAAGTTTTTGATTGAGAATAAAATACTGAGAAATGGCTGATAAAATTAAGTTGTCTACCACAGAGAATCCTGAAGCCTCTTCTCATTAAAAGAGAAACAAAACTTAACCATCAGTATAGCTTTGGGAGGGATTAGAGGCAGGGGAGTTAACTCACTCCTGCAGGGGAAGCTTTGTTCCACCAATACATTTCAGGATAGCTACTATTTTGCATGTTGTGAAATATGTGTTTTGTTAAATACTGTTCCTAAAAATATTGTTCCTAGAATTTAAAGCTGATGATTTGTTTGCCTTCTAAGAAGCATTTAAAAGCAACTTCACACCCCACAGTTGCTTGGGATCACAAAATCATTAATCTCCTTTGATAGTAGGCTCACTTTCCAGTCCACCTATTTCTTTGTAAGTCTTGTTCGGATTGACATCAACAATAACAACACCAGCCCAAGCAGAGTCTAGCCGGGTCTGAGCCCTTGTGTATGAACTCCATCCTAGCCAGGGTTTGAACTTGGACAGGCTATACTTTGATAGTCCCACTCCACACTGCGGACAAGATAAAAAGAGCTGTGTGAGTCCCTTAATTATCGCGTAATTGCCTCCCCAGATGAGAGAAGGGGTAGCATCTGAGAAAAATCCAGAAATCTCAAACCCCCACTTTCACTTCATCTAATGAGGAGGAGGGGAGGGAAATTACCGGTTTCAGTAATTTCAAAACCTAATTTGGAGGCCTCAGAGGGACCTTAAAAAAACAAAACAAAACCAAAAAAACCAGCGAGGAAAAAGCTTTCAACCCCAACAGTTACTCATATTTACATAGCGTGTAGACAAGCGTTCTGAGTAGTAGTATGAAGGCGTGAGTTTGGGCCTCGGAAATTTTGCCTGGCCCCAGTGACTCTAAAGCGTCTCACTTTGTGCGGTTCCTCTCGTGATAGCTCCCTTCTCTTTGAACATATTAGCAGTAGCAATATCTGGCCTTCATCCCACCAGGCTTAGGCCAGCTGAAGCCCTGCTCTCGCACTCGGCGGAGGTGTTTCCTGGGGTGGCGGGAGGCGACGTGCCCAGCGCCGCGGGTTTGCGGCCGAGGCCATTTTGGAGACCTGCCTGGGAAGCTGGGACGGCCGGGGCTTCCCTAGGCGCAGAGGCGCCCTGCAGCCCACTTCGGGCCTCGCGGGTCCCTCGCGCGATTTTCTGAGCGCGCCCTCTGCCACGTCTGGGCGATCGCCGACCCGCGCGGGGAAGCGAGCGCGGATTGGGGGCTGGGACAGCCGGTTGCCAGGGAAGGGGAGCTGCGGAGGACAGCAAGCATCTCGAGGTGACAAGTGCAGTTAGTTCTTCATTGTTTGGGCATTTTCTCCTCCTAGCGAATAAATCTTCTGCTGAGCCCGAGACCCAAAAGTCAACAAAGAAGGCCAGTCACCTCGTTACCGTTCCTGCGGCCGTGTGGCCGGCGTTGCCGCGGCTGCTCCCGCTGCGTAATCCCTTCCTCGGAAACCCGGACACACAAACGCCGGAACGCCCGGGGTTGGGGCGCCGCGCCCCGGGGCCAGGAGGCTAACATCTGTGGTTCCGAAGGCGAGCTGGAGCCTCTCGGAGCGCGCCGCCTTCCCGCCCCCTCGTCCCCGCTTTCAGTCCTCGAGTTTCTCTCTTTCTTCACCTGGGATGCTGCGGCTGGCGAGAAACGGGATGCTGACCGCTGCGCCGCGGTCCACCGGGCTCGCTTTATTTAGGAATTTCGCCCGGGGTGGGGGAGGGGTCTCCAGGGGGAGGGGGAGGGATTGAGGAGGGAAACTCTGACCGACCCAAGAGGAAAGCGGCGAGGCGCCCGGGGTCCCTGACTCCTCCACCGCGCACACACGGAGGGCAGAGAAAGCGGGGAGGGGGTGTTTTGGGAGTGAGGGTGATGGTCCTGGGGAGCAGAGCTTCAAATGTTACTTTCACCTTGCGCTTACAAGGGCGGGCCTGAGACATTTTTAACATACTAAAAAGAGAAGAAAACTAAACATGGGGAAGGAGAAACGGTCACCGGTTCCATTCACCAGAATTTAAACAACTCACAAGTGTTCCCAAGTAGGAGGCAGCTGAGTCAATTTTCTACACGATGGCTAATTCGGTGTTTAAATCAAAGCTAAAAATAATTTTCCATTGTCCCCTCTTGAGCCCTCTCACAGCAGAATAAACTGGTTAGAATTATTATGGGAGGAGGGTTTCAAACAAACAAAATCCTATTAAAGTTCTTAACTTCTGCTTTCATTGCCTAAAGCCCCTACCCAAGACTGATTTCACTGAAAGTATTTTTTTAAAAACATTATTTTTCTCAGGATTCTAACGGATTTGAATGAGCCATAACAGAAAAGAATTCCTGAAGTGATAAATTTTACAAACCTTGTTTTGGCATTTTAAAAATTGATCTCAATTTCCGTGGAAATGATTATTAAACTTCTTTGCAAAAACTTTCCGATCAATACAAATTCCTTTAAATGCAGACCAAAGTAGGTGACCTACAGTCCAATTTAATTAACCTTTCCTCAAGATCAATTGGTTTTCTGTTGATTTAGCAGTAATATTCCGGAACATTTAGCTAAAATGTATTTTGATGTGATACCTTGATATATCAAGAAACAATTTATCAAAAAATAAAATTGCTTACATTGTTTTATATATAACAAATTTGTAATATTTTGCTTTCAAAGTTTGAATTGTAATTGCTTGTGAATTGTACTAATAGGTGTTTTGCAACTAACTGGATTTAAGTAATACCGATTTACTTCAATATAATTTGTGCAAAAAAAAAAAGGCATTTTGAAAGCTACCTCGGGCTGAGTAGGTAATCAAATTATACTGAAGTTTAAAAATAAGATTTTCCCCAAAAAAAAGAATCATTAGCACCAGTAAATACTCGTGAGAGTAAGAATGGAAGAAAATGAAACAGCATGGAAGATTTTACAATCTTTCCTGTTAAGATATAGAATCCATTTTGGGAAGGATAGGATTTTTTAAAAAATAGCCAATTGGGCAAGTTTTATTTTCTACCCTTAATCCTATTTAATGTATCAAAAAAACATGTAACAATAGATTACTTTAAATTTTCTGGGTTTATTTTTCCTTCCAATAGTGAGGTTTGGGACCATAAATGTTTCAGTGGTGTTTCTCCTTTCAGCTCCCACCCAGCTCAAGTCCTTGAACTTTGGATAGTTCAGGCTGCAGTTTCGCCTTTTTTTTTTCTTTCCCCTACTTCTTTCAGCCACCTTCTAGCAAGCAATATGAGGTGGGAAAATACCCATGCAGGTTCAATTTTATGCTATAAAACGCATGCATTTTTCTATTACAAACATTTTTTTTTAACCCGGAGAAATCCTCACCCCAAACACTTGCTATCTTCTTTTTGTTATCAAACGTCCTAATTTCTCTAAGTATGTAGTTGTGTCACCTCAGAGAAAGAGCAACGCTCCTGGTGAGAGCGAGTTCCCCACCACTTTGCAGCCCCGGAATAGGGAGGCTCCTATCTTCTCGAAGCCGTCTCATAATATTTTGGGGTTCTCTATGTTCTTATCAATTTAGAGTACATGGCAAAATATTCTCCATCAAAATCTGGGAAGGAAAGGTTTAAATGAAATAAGTGCTTGAGGACCTCAGAATCCAGGTGGGATGCTGGTCAAGTCGTAGTGAGATCAAATTTGGCTAGTGCCAACGGCTGCACACCTGATTGTCAGTGCAGGGATGCCCTGGACTGACTTCCTACTTCTCTCTAATCCTTCGAGATAACTGCTATATATACATATTTCCGAAACCAAGAAAATCAGCCTGGAAATCCCCCTAACAGCATTACCTGGGAATAAGGAACAACGAGGCACTGAACAGAAAAAAGCCTCGTCATTTCGTTTCCTCGCTCTCCGGTGAAATTTTGGTTACTCCTTTGCTTGTCTAATCATGTCCCGCGTCAGTGTTATTTTTCCACACACACCCAAGGAGTTGTTATTTTAAAACACAGACAATTTAATAGGAAGAAAGTAAGGGACTTTGTGGTGGTTTGTTTCGTTTAGGTATTTATTTTAAGGGCCCTTTCTACGTGAGGGAGGAATTAGGCGCTCGCCTTAGAGCTGTGCTCCAGGAGAGGGCTTTCCTTTATGTGACTCAGGTGACCGGAGCGTTTTTGTGGTACGTTCCCCCTCGCTCTGGGTCCCTGTAAGCTCCCGGTACCTGGGAGCCTCAGTGCTTCACTCCTGCAGCCCCAGCTCCAAACGCTCAATCCAGCAGCGGAGCAACTCCGAGGGGCAACTGCGCCGCGTCCTCCGATCCACGAGCTCAGGCTGCAATGAGCTGCAGTACCCGGCAACATCAAGACTTCCTAGCCTCTCCCAGGAATCACTGCCTTCTGCTTGCACGCGCTTCCTTTGTGTTATGCCTGGCTAATATATTAATGGGGCGCGTAAGCCGGGTCCTTCCAGAACGGGAGGAGGGGACTGTGGGTGGGGCGGGCGGGGAAGGGAACCCAACAGCAGTGGTTATTGACCCTTGGGCCAGAGTGTCGAGAAGCAGGCCGGGGGAAAGCGAATGGAGCTGGAGAAAGTTCACTTTGGGTGTCGATGAAAATTAATTAAATGCCTGCTACAAGTTTGTTGAAAAGGTGACCTGCGTCAATACGCTGTCCTGGGCTTGAAATTACGCCGCAGGTTGCCTCGGGCGCTGGAGAAACTCCCTGCTGGCCGAGCCGGTCGCGCGCCTGCTGCCGAGGGTTCGACCCTCCACGCCCCGAGCTCGGCAGCGGCGGTACTACGTCGTGTCCTCTGGTCGCAGGTGAAAAATCCCGTCTGCGTGTTGTGGGCATTCACCTCTCTGAGGTTTTCACCCTCGCAGACAAGCAAGCCCTAGCTACGCCACCCACCTTGGATGCTGGGTCCCAATGGTTAAAACTGGAAAGACTTCCAGCCACCCTGGCCCGCTGCCCTCAGAGACCCCTGCCTTCCCCGTCCTCAACTCCAAAAGGGCTGTCTGGCCTCACAGTCGGAGGTCGTAAAGGGTTAACCACAGACGGAACCCCCGCCCCTTGCCTCGAGGTGGGCTCGCGGAAAGGCGACTCCCCGGTCCCTGCCGCTGGGTGCGGGCCTCGTCTTTCCGCGCGGCCGGGGCCTGAGCGCGCGGCAGGGCCCCCTCTCCTCCCCGCCCGGCCTGGGCCTCGCCCGCCACACAGTGCCCGCGCGCCCGGGACATATGCTGCCCGCAGGCCGCGCGGCCCGACGTGGCGCTCATTGCCTAGGCGGTTCTCAGCCCATCAAAAGCCCGGGATTTCTTCAGCCGTATGGGCCGCGAGGTGAACAACAATGCCCGGGCCACTTTACTTCAAAAGCGGCGATCAGGGGAAAGGCTCCCCCAGAGAATTTTTTTTTATCCCCAGTCTTTCATTCTTGGTTTAAAAAAAAGCATCGGCAACTCCAGGGCTGGGACGAGCCTAATGCCCTTTGATGGGGATTGAATTCATTATCTCCAATAACGCAATTGTGCTTGGCCGACGAAAAGAGCAAGGCAGGGCTCTGTCCCGCCCGCGGGGCCCGGCCGGGAGGGGCGGGCAGTCGAGGCGCGCTCCTGGACCCCGGCGTGGAGGAGCAGCTCGGGCTCCTGCAGGCCGGGCTGCGGCGCCCCCTTCGTGCGGGGGTCACGGGCCGGCCGGGAGGCTGCAGGACCCGTGGCGCCGCCGGCCGAGGCCGCGCAGGCAAGGGGGCGGAGCGGCTCTCTCATTTGATTTATTTTTCGTTTTTCCCTGTGCAACCCTCCCCGCGAGGCCCAGCCAGCTGGGTGTTTACTTTGCTCGCTCCCGGCCTCCAGCTGCAGTCCTGGGCGCCTCGGGCGAGCTGGCCGGGAGAGCCACTCTGCAGCCCTGGCTGGGTGCGCCGCGGCGCCGCCTTTGGTTGGAGCCGGCTTTGCTCGCAGCCCAGCACGGATAAGCGGGGCTTTAAACTGCCGGGGCCCCGGAGTCCCCTCCGCCTAGGCTCTCTCTAGGAGCTTCCAAACCCGCCATCCTCCCTGACTACGGAACGGCGCCCACGGCCTGGGCCAGGACCGCCCGGCCCCACGGCCGGCCCCGAGGTGCGGGAGTTCGGGCTCCGGCTGTGCTGCGCCTCCTTCTTCGCTCTGGGACCCGCACACCCTGCCTGGGGCAGCGCCACAGTCGCGAGCGCCTCCCCCGGGGTTGCGCCGCCATCCCTGCCCTTTCAGCCACTCTCTGCCCGGCCTTCTGCAGTTCCGAGTGTGGGGAGGTGAAAACAGAGGACAAACAGGGACCACTATCACGTGTTTTGACTGTGTGTGTGTCTGTGTAGAGAGAGAGGGGGACTAAGAATCGTGCTCAAAGAAAGCTTCTTTTCTAAAACGAGAGTTTAATCAGTCACAGGACATGCTTCCTTCATAACTATTTCCCACCCACCCTCCACCCATTACTGGGAAGGATATATATTGCAGTTTTATTTCAGTCACGAAAGAATAATCATTTTTAAAAACCCACAGAATTTAAAGTACTCCCCCTACCCCACCCCCAACACTTACGGAAGCTGTATGGCGGTGGACTTGTGGATTAGTCAGTCCTCGCCAATTTGTCGTGGCAGTTCCAAACTGCACCCTTCTCTTCAGAGATTTAGAGTCAGCACACATGCTATGGAGTACATGTGTCACACAAACACAAAATTAGATATATTGGATTAGAAGAATGTCAACAAGACCTTGCCCAAAGTAAGAAAGCAGTAAAAAGTGATCTGATTTTGGGTAAACCAGGAAAAAAGTTTCACATTTAAGACTTTTCAGTTAGGTGTTGTTCTCCTGAGGAGAAAGAGGGATTTACTTATTAATTTTCCTCAGCATTAAGTGGAGTAACCTTTACATATCTGGCCCATGGAATTCTAAACACAACCATCAATTTTCAGGCCTAGGCACTTGGGGGAAAAAATTCCACTGTGGTACGTAAGACCAAAGAGAAAAGTTTTTTCCTCTTTTCTTTTTCTTTCTTTCTGTCTTATACAGCAACATCTTGAATATAATTTACATTAAAACATATATTTACTTTTATGAAATTTTCATAGTTTTAATTTACCTCCGAAAGGTTGTAAAATATTTACCTTGCAGTTATCCCAAGTTTCTAATAGTCTATGGGTAATCCTACTCTTTTGGTTGAGTTATTTAATTCCAGAAACCTACATTAAATTATCAAAGAATGAGTGATTCCTCTTCTGGACCCTCTCCTTACTTTTTACTAGCTTGTTAAAGAATTAGTTTGAAACTTGATGAGTAGTTCATTTACAGTGTGGTGACTTACTTAAGCCACCTTTCATAAAATCCCCTTTGCAAGGTCAAGTGGAGATTTGATCTTTGTCCTAAATTGTGGCACACATATTCCACACCTGTTAGACTGCCTGCTCATTATCACTTGCTTAGAGATACTGGAGAGAGAAAGGCATTTGTACAGAGTAAAAATGGGAATGATTTAGATTTTACACCTATTTAGCAATCTGAATAACAGTTTAACATAACATGTATGATTAGAATAAGCTATACATAGGTAAAGCTATTTTGAAATTAATTTTCATGATATTTTTGAGGACTTTAAAGTGATTGCACTATAGACCTGTGCAAGAACTATTCTGTGACTAACAATATATTCAAATCAATAACCAACAAATTTTTTAATTTGACATATATCCACCAGACTATGGAAGCTATGGGACAGTCCTGTGGTTTATAAAACAATTTGTCTAGTGCCCGAGCACACATGAAGGATTATGTGAATTCAGGTGAGCAGAGCACCATAGGATGGATGAATTGCTAAACAAAAGATAGCATGACTTTTGCATAGAGTCTTTGGCTGTGAAACAGAACTGGAGGGAGGAGAGGTAGAAAGGCCATATAAAGCATTTCAGTAGAAATGAGAATTCAGTGTTATCTGAAGTTTGACTCCAAAGCACGCTTTCACCTTAAGATTCATAGAAAGATGGGACCATAGAAAATGAGGACAGAAATGACTTGTTATGTGTTCTACTTTATTTGCCTGCAACTTTAGTGCAGGATTTATTGCCCGCAGAATACTCCTAGGCCAGGTCCAGGATAGATTTAAATGTCAAGCATTGAAGGACTCCCACTTCCTGCGTTTATTGATGTAATGGAGAAGCTCTATGTTCACAGTGCAAAACATTTTGCCAGTTGAATACTTCTCAGATATTAAGGTAAAAAATTTGCTTGCATTTTAAGTATGACTCTTTGAGGAACCATTTTTATTAGGTCTCAACTTGTTTCACAAACCTGAATGCCTGTCTCTTTAAGTATTCAGTTAGTCAATCAATACACATTTACTTTCCTTAGTTCCCACCTAAGATTGAGCCAAAGAAAGTGCCCCAGGTGGGAAAACACCTTTAACACATGTAAGCATTTAGTTTTCTAATATTCATACTTAAAGAAGTGGTGGGGTCAGGGGTGCTAAATTTAAAACTCAATAGTTTCTTTGCCAGCATGCCAACATTATAAATAGGAGATTTGGTCCTTCTGTGAGGTAGCCCCCCAAAGTCTGGGTCATGCAGCCTCTTTACCTTTTAAATATGACATGGTAAGAAGCCATAGGACTTCAGCTTCCTAAAATGTGATAAATTCTTAAATTACAAGGACAGAACCTAGAAAGCAGGAGAAGGAGTGGCTGGGGGTTAATTTAAAAGAAAACTGTTCCTCATACTGGAGAGATTTCAGAATGCTTGTTACTTATGGCCCACAGATTGGTATATAGTTTATTAGGAATATGTTATAACAGAGTTTTATATAGTAAAGAGACTGAGGCTGTTCAAAGTAATGCTTCTAAGGTAAAGTAAAACTTTATTTAAAATTATTTCAGTTTCGGAGATGCAGAAGCTGGAGCTGGCAAGCTGCATTTTGATTTCGAGTCTCAGTCTCAGAACTGGACTCAGCTCCCAAGGCTCGGAAGGATTTGCCCATTCTGTCTACAGTGACCACAGGGCAGTGGCTTGTCTTAGGTTAACCCTCCACACTTCACCTGTCTCTTAAGGCACAACATCTGTACTAAGAGAGGCAATTAGAAAGGAAATACTTTTTAATCTGAAATATTACTCACTTTGGAAGTATAATCAAAGCAAGATAAGGTTGTGGGTTAAATGGTGAGAGCAAATGAGAAATGATCTCCCAAGCAGCCGACTGACCTATCTTATCTTATAAACTAAAGTAGTTGAAAGGAAAAATTGGAATTGTAATAAAAATGAAAGGTTGTAAGGCCTCTGATGACTTTCTTCAGGAATAACATTAAGAAGTTATATAATTATAGTCTACATAAGTCCATAGATATCAGCTTCCCTCAAGTTGACCATTGGGTCTCAAGTAGGGCAAGTTCTACCCAATTTTGGTTCATATGATACAACAAATGACAGTACTGGATATTATTTAAGTCTCTGTAAAATGAGTACAACTTAAAAAATGTTCCAAGAGCCTTCTTACATAAGTTCTGCATTTTTCAGAAAAATTTTAAATACATATTTTAGAGTCTTTTTACACTCACTATTGTTACCAGTTGATACTGTTTGTGAAATAACGCGATAGTTTAATAATATGCACAAATTAACTTCAACAGAGTAAAACATGGCCCTTTCTATTTTAGACTTGGCTTCAACAGAAAGTAGTAGGCAGTGTTCAACCTGAACATTAAAAAAATGTAGAAAATAGTGGCATGTGTTGTATGGTTTTATCTTGAGGGATAGGAAACAATGATTACTTCATTGTAACCAAAACAAATTTATTTTTAGTTTTATTTTTAGTTATTAGTTTTTTCTTTTTAACTCAGTTGGGCAAACTTGTTCTCAAGAGGAACAGAAACTAGAAATTGCCAGGATATACAAGGGAGAGAAAAGATGAAGAAAATGGAGGGAGGGAGAATTACATAGTAGAGGTGGCAGAAGGTGTTGGGTTAACTGTATAGATACACCGACCAGCAGACTGAGGGAGTGAGAGAAGGGGCAGAGGCAAATTAATGGCTGGAAAAAGCTAAACAGAAGGTGCTAGGGAAGAGCCAGGCCTGAAAAGATTTGGTGTTGTCATAGCAACGGGCTCAGCCCTGCTCCCCCCTGAAGCCCATTCAGCTCTGAGCTGCCGGAACACGTTTTTAATTAAAGCGTATAAAAGTTGTTTTGTAAGGACTTCTCCTCATCTGATAGATTTCAAAATGGTTAATCAGGCTTCATCTCCTTTTGATGCTCACAAGAGCATGGAGCTATAGCATGCACAGAAACTCCTGCTGCTGCTGCTGCTACTGAGGGAGTTATCTCTCAATCACACCTAATACCAGAAATGAGCAAGGCATCTAGTTATTTAGAGACACATAAACAGAGAATGCAAATGTGAGTGGGGAGTCCATTTTTATGACTTTGGGTGGAAAAACTAATTTTCTTTGCTCTGGATACTATGGAACTCCATCTTCTGGGTGGCAATTGCCCCTGGTTGATGTTCTGTTTAGCTTTTGAAAACAGCAAGGCCTTTTCTTTTGGGAGACAGTCTAAAACCCCCCAAAAAGTTTCCAAATTATTTGTATAATATCAAATAATATTTAATCTAGAATGGGTATTCCAAGAAAAAAGATTTGTTTATACTGCTCTTATACAACCATCCCATTTTGCTTGAGAGACTAAAAGGATTCTCAATCCTAAATCCTCCATAAATCTCAATGTACAGCAACAGTTGCATTTTGTTCTTTAATCAGATACATGATGTAATAGAAAACAGTATCTTTTGTTGATTCACTAAGCACCTGCTTAGTAGCTGACTTAAATCTTTTCCAGGTTTCTTCATCTTCCTTTCTCCTAAATCTTGCCAGATGATCTTCTTTTTAACTTAACTGAAGAAGAAAAAAAAGATGATTTCTTCTGTGATTCTTTCCTTCCTCTGTCCCATATTCCAACCCAAGATTTCAATTTCTATGCCAATACCCTTCCTTAGGTTTGGAAGAACAAGTTCCTTCCTCCTTTCCAAGACAAACATATCAGCAGGTGTTCTTAACCCTACTGTTGTCTGTTTTTCACTGCTTTGCTAGCATAGTCAAAGTTTCTTTTTCTAATGGCGACTTCTCAATGATCACACATGTAATGGTCACCTCTGTTTTAGGGGGGGAAATTTCCTTAAATTGGCTTTCCTGCCAAATTTTTCAAATGAGTGGTTTTCACCCATAGTCTCTACTTCTCTATAACCTTGCAGTCTGACTTATGACTCAAATTTCTTTCTTGAAGATCATCAGTTTTTCCCTTAGTTCAACTGTCTTTCTTACTTATTTTTTCCCCTGAGTTTCAAATGATCTTAACTGTTCTGAATATTCTTAGCAACGTTAAAACATTCTCCTGGGAAGGACTCCTTGGTACAAGCACTCTACCCTTGACTACTTCTTTATCTCTGGGAAGTCTTCATTTTCTACATCAATCTCCACTATAAACTGAGACTATGTATTGGTCTCTAACATCTGGAAACTGGCTTGGCACATACAGCCAGGCTTTTGTGTTTTTAAGAGCTGGACTGTTACTCACATCTAGGCCTGGGTATTCTCCTGCCAAACATATCTTATGGGACACCAACTTTAGGCAAAGCACTGTAACCATGTAGAAATGAGACAAAAATAAGACCACTTTTTAGTTTGTCAAGTATAGACAAAAACAAAGTTACAACCTGACTTCAAAACATACTATAAAGCTACGGTGGTGAAAACAGCATGGTATTGGCATAAGGAGAGACACATAGACCAATGGAATCGAATTGAAAGCTCTGATATAGAACCTCACATATACAACCACATAATATTCGATAAAGCCACCAAACCCTCTCAACTGGGAGAGAGTGGCCTATTCAACAAATGGTGTCTGGAGAACTGGATAGCCATATGTAGAAGAATGAAAGAGGATTACCATCTCACACCTTATACAAAGATCAACTCAAGATGGATCAAAGACCTAAATATAAGAGCCAGGACCATAAAAACCTTAGAAAGCAGTGTAGGGAAACATCTACAGGACCTTGTAATAGGAAATGGATTTATGAATATCTCACCAAAAGCACGAGCAGCAAAAGAACTAATAGATAAATGGGACTTCCTCAAAATTAAAGCCTTCTGCACCTCAAAGGAGTTTGTCAAGAAAGTAAAAAGGGAGCCCACACAGTGGGAGAAAATATTTGGCAATCATATATCTGATAAGAAACTTATAACTTGCATATATAAAGAACTCCTATATCTTGAAAATAAAAAGATAAACAACCCATTTAAAAAATGGGAAAAAGACTTAAACAGACACTTCTCCGAAGAAGAAATACAAATGGCAAGAAAGCTCATGAAAAAATGTTCCAAATCTCTAGCTATCAGGGAAATGCAAATCAAAACTGCAATGAGATACCATCTTACACCCATAAGATTGGCAGCTATGAAAAAAACAGAAGAATACAAGTGCTGGAGAGGATGTGAAGGAAGGGGAACACTCATCCACTGCTGGTGGGAATGCAGAAGGATCCAACCATTCTGGAGGACAGTATGGCGGTTTCTCAAAAAACTAGCCATAGATATGCCATATGACCCAGCAATACCACTGCTGGGTATATACCCAGCAGAACTGAAAACAAGGACACAAACCGATATATGTACACCAATGTTCATAGCAGCATTGTTCACTATTGCCAAAAGTTGGAATCAACCCAAATGCCCATCAACAGATGAGTGGATCAATAAAATGTGGTATATACACACAATGGAATACTACTCGGCTGTAAGAACAAACACACTACAAACACATGTGATAACATGGATGAATCTTGAGAACCTTCTGTTGAGTGAAGCAACCCAGACATTGAAGGACAAATACTACATGACCTCAATGATATGAAATAAACAAGCTGCCCTAGATAGCAAGAGACTGAACGATAGGCTTACAGGAAATCGGAGGGTGGAGGAAGGATATGAGCTGATGTCTGCAGGGGTGGAATTTAAGACGAGATGGTGGTAAGTATGAACACAAAGAAGAGATAAAAGGGGGGCAAGGGGTTGCCTTTGGTTGGGGCTTTGCGGGTTTGAGGGTGGCTGGGGAGGGATGGATGGGTAACGTTGCCCAAAAGTGGGGGGAGGGAGGGGCAGCATACGAACACAGGAGAGGGTCAGGTGTTGGTGGAGAGTAAAATGCCGAGAAAATCATACCAAAATATAATAAAGAGGGTTACCTGTTTAGAATGCTCGGAGGGGAGGGTCTGATGCAGGACGGGCTCCTGGGGAATGTCTAAATGCTCATTCTGCCAGAGTGGGTGACACCATGGGGTAGAAACCCAAGTAGTGAGAGTGGGGGTGGACCCACATCCTGGGGAGGACTAATGCCATCAAATAGAGGGAACTGTATCCCTCAAGAGAAAGGGTGGCTCCCAGGGCATTGGGGCAGTTGAGCAAGTTAGGCCCTGAACACTATTCCATCTATCTCTGGAAGTGGCTCCTCAGGAAACGGAGGTTGGCTGTCACTGTGGGCACCAAGGTGGAAGGGAAAATGGACGTTAAATGTGTGGAACCAAAGTAAATGGGGGGTAAGAGAGGAGTTTCTTGAGAGTACACAAGGATGGATATAAAACATGTAATATTACACCATAACATATAGGAGATGACAGACTGATAATGTAAACCATAATGTAAAACATAGGATAACTAAAAATGTAAAGAACTGTGTATCCTAAAGTATGCACCATAATGTAAGCACAGATGTCACCTTGTTAGAAAGCTAATGTCTCAGACTCTGTACATCACTTTAAGTAAATATGATATGAATAGGGCGTAAGAGTATCACTGTGGAAGGGAAAAGGTTTTCTGGTGGATGTGTGGGAGTGCTGTATATTATATATATACATTACTGTGGTCTAGGACTCCTGTGAAGAAAAGCGGATTGGGGGGGGGGGAAAAAAAAAAGAAAAAGATAGGATGTGGAATTTTTTCAAGTCAACATTCTTTTTTTTTTTTTTTAAAGATTTATTTATTTATTTAATTCTCCCCCTCCCCTGGTTGTCTGTTCTTGGTGTCTATTTGCTGAATCTTGTTTCTTTGTCCGCTTCTGTTGTCGTCAGCGGCATGGGAAGTGTGGGCGGCATCATTCCTGGGCAGGCTGCTCTTTCTTTTCACGCTGGGCGGCTTTCCTCACGGGCGCACTCCTTGCGCGTGGGGCTCCCCCACGCGGGGGACACCTTTGCGTGGCACGGCACTCCTTGCGCGCATCAGCACTGCGCATGGCCAGCTCCACACGGGTCAAGGAGGTCCGGGGTTTGAACCGCGGACCTCCCATATGGTAGACGGACGCCCTAACCACAGGGCCAAAGTCCGTTTCCCAGTCAACATTCTTTATCTAAGTTCTTTATCTAACTTTATCCAAGTTCTTTATCTATCCTTTAAACCCATCGCTATATGCCATTCCCTAGTAAGGGATCATGACATTATATTGGGCTTCAAATTTCGGGGAGTTCTGGATCACAGAGTGTTTCAACAATGGCAATGGAGGGATACTGGTATGGGATACCAATGACAGGTGATATATGGCTGACAGGGAGCTGTACAGAACATATGTCCAGGGTGCATGGTAATGTTTGGATATACTCATAGTGGCAACAATTAAAAACCACAGTAGGGGGGGTACTGGGTTCCTGGCCAGTGGTGCTCTGTCGTGGTCCCTAGGGGAGCAGCGACAGTCTCCCAGGTACAGCGGCAGGGACCGGGAGGGAGTGAGGGTTCAACAGTGAGCCCCTGATGCTAATGACTATGCTTGTGAGCTGATAAACCTAAAATAAGAACAAGGCCTAGAGCAACATTGTGCCTGGGAATTTCCTCCTGTCAGCCTTCATGTTACTCAAATGTGGCCAGTCTTGAAGCCAAACTCAGCATGTAAATGCAATGCCTTCCCCCCAGCATGGGACATGACACCCGGGGATGAGCCTCCCTGGCAACGAGGGACCACTATCAACTACCAACTGATGATGCAACTGGAAAATGACCTTATACGGAAGGTTCAATGCGGATCAGCAGAATATCCATGTCTACATAAAATACCATGACTTTAAAATGCTGTTTGACCTAAAGTAAGGGGGAAATGGAAAGGAGAAATGAGTTTATATGGCTACGAGTTTCTAAAAAAGAGTCTGGAGGCTGGCAGAAGGATTGCCCTCATGCACAACTGAGCAGAGTCAGAGAGACAGATAAAGCAGATACAACCCCCAGATATTGGTTCCTTTGAGGGCTAAAGAGACCCATGGGAGTTATGGTCATGGCCGATGGGGTTAACTACCAGGGCAGATGGCCCCTCTTTGGAAATGGTGTTTATGTGTGATGAATCTGGACTCAGATGGGATCTCCCTTCATAAGACTTTCATGCTAATGTGCTGGAGGTGCAGTTAATGTTGGGGTTTAAGATATATTTAGGGGATTTGAATCTCTGGACTGACAATGTGATAGCCAGGTCCTGAGCCTCAGCAGACTCCAGCACCTACAATCTGATCTATTGGACTTACCACACTCAGCTAAGATGGAGTTGAAGAAGGACAACCACCACACCATGGAGCCTAGAGTGATTACAACTGAAAATGGGAGGATTGCATCCAGCATCCATGTGGAATCTGAGCCTCCTCTTGACATAGAGGTGCAATGGACACAACCAATCCAGTGACCACATAGAAGAGGTGGCATTGGATTGGGAAAAGTGGACAAGGTGGCTGATGGGTATGGGGAAAGGCAGGAAGAGATGAGAGGTGGAGGCGTCTTTGGGACATGGAGCTGCCCTGGATGGTGCTTCAGAGGTAATCACCGGACATTGTAAATCCTCACAGGGCCCACTGGATGGAATGGAGGAGAGTATGGGCCATGATGTGAACCATTGTCTATGAGGTGCAGAGGTGCCCAAAGATGTACTTACCAAATCCAATGGATGTGTCATGATGATGGGAACGAGTGTTGTTGGGGGGGGGAGAGGGGGTGGGGTGGGGTTGAATGGGACCTCACATATATATATATATATTTTAATATTTATTTATTATTATTATTTTTTAATTACATTAAAAAAATATATGAGGTCCCATTCAACCCCACCGCCCCCGCCCCCCACTCCCCCCACAGCAACACTCTCTCCCATCATCGTGATACATCCATTGCACCTGGTAAGTTCATCTCTGAACATCACTGCACCCCATAGTCAATGGTCCACATCATAGCCCAGACTCTCTCACGTTCCATCCAGTGGGCCCTGGGGGGATCTACAGTGTCCCGTAATTGTCCGTGAAGCACTATCCAGGACAACTATTTTTAATGTAATATTATTACAAAGTCAATAAAAAAAAATAAAAAAAAACCCAAAAAACAAAAAACAAAGTTACATGCAAATCACTAAAATACCAAACATTCAACCATCCTACCAATATGAATTATGTTGCCTCTTTACAAATTAAAACTTTAGACTTAACTCCAATCTATTCTCCTAGACAAAATTTATTAAGGTATCAAATCATAGAATCACCCCTGTAGCAGTTTGATATTGTTTATGAATTCCAAAAACAGACATTGGATTACGTTTGTAAATTGTCTGTCTGAGGTTTCACTTTTTGATTAAATTATGATCAGGGCTTTTATTGGACCACGTCAGTAGAGTGTTGAATCCCTGCCCCTTGGTGGGTGGGGACACATAGATAAAAACACGGCAAAGGACAGAGTTGGGAGTTGTGGATGCTGGAACCCCAGGAACTAAACACACAGGAGAAGAACACAGAGGAATAGAGATGGCTCCTTAGACACAGCAGAGATGAAGAGAGATGAGCTGTTTGCCTGAGAGTTCACAGCTGGCCTTGTAGAGGGAGCAGAGCAGCTGAGCCTGGAGAGAATCCACCCCCGGGGGAGCAAGACAAAGCCTAGAGAGCCTCATAGTCCACAGCTGGCCTTGTGGAGAAAACAGAGCAGTTGAGCCCAGAGAGAAACGAGCCTGGGAGAGAGATGAGACTTGTCCCAGCTGCAGCTGAGATTGGAAGAAGCTGGGACCATGGAGCCTCAGGAGGAGAAAGGCTGAATCCTCACAGCCTTTGCCTGTCATCTTGCTCCAACACATGGCAACAGACTTTGGTAAGGGAAGTAACTTATGCTTTATAGTCTCCTGACTGTAAGATTCTGTCCCAAATAAATACCTTTATAAAAACCAATAGATTTCTGATATTTTGCATCAGCAGCCCTTTGGCTGACTAACACAACCCCCATGTCTTGACAGCATCCAATCTGAAGTCCCACTTTCTTGAGCCCTCCTTGCAGTCACCTAACACAAGCCCCAAATCCATAATAAGTCCTTTCTACCTCTTTCTTAATGAAATGCCCCACAATTTCCCATAGTATCTGGTCTCCCTTATTTGCAATGAGCAATAAATCTAACTTGTTCAGCTACACATAGATCCCTGGTACTCTTGGGCTAGAGAACATTGAAAGGCCCTTTGTTCCTTTGTCTCATGGCTTGAACGATCATGTATCAAGGTAAAAGTCCACCCCTGTCTTCTAACACAAACTCCTGTCTTATATCTAGACCTGCCTACAAGGTATTTCCATAAATATACAATATATTTAAATTAAAACAACTAGATTTCCTCAGTAATCAGGCACCCCTCCTAAATTCTAATCATAGCCCTCATCAACTCCATTCATTTTACTATTGCCAATTAATTAATATGCTCCCCACCACCCAATACCCCAATTTTCCCTTCCTTGTCATTCAGAAGTCACAATTTTAGTCCACAGCATCCTCAGCTATCTGTTGAAATAGCTTCCAGACTCTCTCTGACCAATTCTTTATCTACACCATTTCTAAGCGAATATTTCTGAAAAACAGCTGCAACGAACTCAAACAAGTCATAATCTTTTGAAGCCAGAGCTTTTGACAGCAGTAAAATTAGTAATTATATATGAATAAATAACATGATTTTCCCACTTTATAAAATATAATGCCACTTTAGGCTGCACACATGGAATAGGGAAAACAAGACTGCCCTGGTCACTACAGGATTGCATTTCACGTTGGGATCTATATTTTGAAAAACAGAGAGAAAGTAAGGTACATTTAGAAGAGAAGATTCTGGATATGGATGAGAAATGATCCTTGTCTTGTGAAGGATGGTTTGGACTGGGGATGTTTGTCTACAGAATAAAAAAAAAAAAATCTATTACAGTTGGAGGCTATTATAGTTACTTTCAAGCCATGTGTGAGAGGGATTAGAATCATTTATTGCATGGAATTGTAGAGGGCAGAATTAGGGCTAGAGAGTAGAAATTAGAAGATTACATATTACAGCTTAATACAAAGACATTTGTAACATGGTTACCTCTGGAAGTAGTGAGCTTCTCAACATTGAATGTTCAGATGTAGACTAGATGACCACTTGGATAACCATTTCTAAGGGGAAGTTTACTCCAGGGCTAACTATTAGGGCCTACAGAGTCAATCCTTCACCACAAATTTGTGCTATATTTAACAGATTTAATAGATATGTTTCTATTATTATTTTTTAAACAGTCAATAATAATTTATCCTATCTTATATATTTGCCCTTTTTGGTGCTCTCATTCTTTTCTATACTACCATATTTCCCTCTGTGATCACTTTCCTTTGCTAATCAACACCCTTTAGAATTTCCTTAGTATAGGTCTGATTGTGATATTATTCTCTCATTTTTTTTTTTTTTTTTTTTGGCTGGGTATTTAATTCTACGTTGTTGAATTTTTCTTTCCAGCACTATTTTTCTACTGTGGTTTCTGTTATTTCTCTGAGAACCCAGCTGTCAGTCTTATTATTGCTATTGCTAAATTGCTAAATTGCTATTGCTAAAAGTAATATTTCTTTTATCCAGATATATATATATATGTCTTTTATCCAGATATATATTTATATGTCTTTGTCTGATAGTTCCAAAATCTGCACCATCTCTGGATCTTCTTCTGGTGACTACTTTATTGTTTTAAATATGTCATTTTTCCCTAATTTTTAATGTATCTGGTAAGGTTTTTATTAAATGCCAGATATTGTGTGTAAAAGACAGTAGAGACTGAGGTACTTCTGTCAGGCTGTTAGTGCAGGGATTTGAATCCATTTAGTCGTTTTTTGCAGTGAATTGTGTTTTATTGTACCACAGCCTTGAAATTACTCCAGTGGTAGACTGGACAACCACTACCTAGTATCTAGTTTGAGGTCTGGAGTGCTGGAGGATTTCTTTCAGTTCCCCTGCTCCCCACTCAGATTTCAGCAGGTTCTGCATGCCTGCAGCACAGAGGAAGTCTCTCTCTACATTCTTATTCCTCCCCCAGCAGTAGACTGCTTTTACCTTTTAATTCCTAATACCCATGGTGGGGGCAGGAGAACGGTTTCTTAGTTCTGCTCCAATCTCAGTCTTAGGCTGGCCCTGTGCGCCTGAGCCTCAGGAGTAGGATTTTCTATGTTCCTTCCCCTCCTTTTCCAGTGGCAGATAGTGTCTGCCTCCCACTCAGTGCAGGGGTTCTTACCTTTTTTTTTTTTTTTAATAAACAACTCTCAGCTCTTTTTTTTTTTTAAGATTTATTTTATTTATTTCTCTCCCTTCCCCCCCAACCACCCCCCAGTTGTCTGTTCTCTGTGTCCATTTGCTGCCATGTTCTTTTCTGTCCGCTTCTGTTGTTGTCAGCGGCATGGGAATCTGTGTTTCTTTTTGTTGTGTCATTTTGTTGCGTCTGCTCTCTGTGTGTGCAGCGCCATTCTTGGGCAGGCTGCACTTTCTTTTGCACTGGGCAACTCTCCTTACAGGGTGCACTCCTTGGGCTTGGGGCTCCCCTATGCGGGGGACACCCCTGCGTGGCATGGCGCTCCTTGCGCACATCAGCACTGCGCATGGGCCAGCTCCACACGGGTCAAGAAGGCCTCGGGTTTGAACTGTGGACTTCCCATGTGGTAGATGGACGCCCTGCCCACTGAGCCAAGTCTGCTTCCCATTCTTACCATTTTTTGTTCCACTTTGCCAGTCAGGTAAAATGAATACTACTGTAATTTTTTATTGCTTACATTCATAAGTGAAGGAAATGCTAGATTTCAGTTAGAGATCAGAGAAAATAAAGATAATAAGTTGATTTTTAAAAATTCAAGCTCACAGACCCCTGGTTAAGAACCCCTGGTCTAGAGCACAGGCAGGTTCCCTGCATTTTCCTCCAAACTCTATCTTGAATTTGTGTAGGTATCTTGGGTGTGAATGGTTTCTTGCCCCTTCCCAAGTATCAGTCAACCATTGCCTGGGACTAGGGGGTGGGATGGTTCCTGTCCTTCCCCCAGTGGTATACAGCTTTTATCAGGTCCAAGAAGTTTCTGGTCCAAGGTATATGTAGATTTATTGCCTCTCTCCACATGGTATGTGGATTTTGCTTCTTACCAGTGGAGGGTCTAGAGTTCAGGTGGATTTTAATGCCCTTTCCTAGCTGCAGTCAATCATCGCTTTGCATTCATAAAGGGTCTGCAACATGAATGAACTTCTCCAGGTATTCTTGCTCTACCTTCAAACTTTGGCAGGCCTTGCACATCTGTGCCACTGAGGGCTATTCTCTCAGGTTCCTGCCCTTCTCTCAGTCTTATGAGTACCTGGTAGAGACCCATGAAAAATACTGAGATGTATGTGCACACATCCCTTGTGTTCTGGGACTACAGGGATTCTGAACTGTCATGCTAACCCACACATGGCCTTTAAGGTTTGTTAGAGTTTCTTGTTGTTGTTGTTAAAGTTTTAATCTTTTTTTTTTGTGTCTTAACTGCTTTATGGCTACTACCTCTTTCTCCCATGCTCTGCCAAAGATGAAACAGTTCATATAAAGTGTCTTATTTCACCTCAGAGGAGCTCATTCTTTGGGATTTAGTTTACCTGCTTGTCTTGTGATTTCAGCTTTCTCATGAGCTCAAAAATTATGACCTTGTAGATAATCCAGGTTTTTTCTCCTTGTTAAAGTGGCATGACAGTCTCTTGTGATTTTCTATAGCCTAAGTGTAGTGGTGATTTCTTTCTGGTTGTTTATAAGATTTCTCTGTTTATCTTTGTATTTCAGCAGTTGCATTAAGATGTGCCTGGTTTTCTTTATATATATCTTGTTTGGATTTTTAAAAAAATTGAACCTGGGACCTTGCATGTGGGAAGCCAGTGCATTGGCTCCCCTGAGTTGGTCTTTTCATTTGTTTGTTGTGTGTGTTTATTTTGGAGGCACCAGGAACTAACCTGGGACCTCTTATATGGGAAGCAGGTGCTCAACTGCTCAAGCCATATCCACTCCCTTGTTTGGATTTGTAGAGTCTCTTGTATTGGTGGCATGGTATCATTCATCAGTTTTTGAAAATTCTTGGTCAATATTACTACAAATATTGACTTTAACTCCATTTTCTCTCTTCTGAGATTCCAGTTACACTTATGTTAGGTCATTTCACCATGTCTCATATGTCTTCATATGTTATGCTTTGTCCATTCTTTTTCCTTTCTCCTCTTCAATTAGGATATTTTCTACTGGCCTTTCTTTAAGTTCACTAATTCTCTTTTCTGCTGGGTCTAATATACTAAACTATCTATTGAATTCTTAACTTTAGTCCATATGTATTTCAGTTCTAAGTTTTCCATATATTCCTTTTAAATATCAATCTTCTTGAACATATTTGATCATAATTATTTTAAAGCCTGTGTCTGTTAACTCCAATATCTGAGGTCACTTGAGGGTCTGTTTCTATTGTCTGGTTGTTTTTTTCCTCTTCATTTTCATCATTGGTTTTATTTCCAGGCATGTCTGAAAATTTTTAATTGATTCTGAAATTTGCATAAGTGAAGTACTATGGATTCTAGCTAATATTGTCTTCTTATATAGATAATTTAATTTTGTTTTGATGACAGAGTTTGGGAAGATCACCTCGATGTAATTGAGGCTGGTCTATTTACAATTTGGTCTTATTCCTGTGACATAGCCTTTACAGGCTCTAAATCAAAAGCTTATTCTTACTTCTTTTTGGTGTGAATTGTTCTCCAAATTTTGTTTCTCTAGAAAATTCTCTTCTAGGTTTTTCATTTTCTTAGGAAGTGCTTTTTATTTGGTTTCTCTGTGTTTTTTCCTGGGTCCAGCAGTTTAGAGATAAGAAAATGCCTTGAGGGAAAATTGTACATAGAATGTTGGTCTCAACTGTCTGCAGTCTCTTTTTCCAGATCTTGGTCCCTCATGTCATAGTTGCTTAATTTACTCATGAACTCCATTATGAGCATACCAGACCACTGCAATAAAGCAAATTTTGCAATAAAGCAAGTTACATGAATTTTTTGGTTTCCCAGTGCATATAAAAGTAATGTTTATACTGTACTGAAATCTAATGCTAAGTGTGAAATAGCATTATGTTTAAAAAACAATGTACATACCTTAATTTAAAAAAAAACTTTATTGCAAAAAATACTAACCATCACCTAAACTTGAGCAAGCTGTAATATTTTTTGCTGGTGGAGGGTTTTGTCTTGATGTTCATGGCTGCTGACTGATTAGGGTGGTGGTTGCTGAAGGTTTAGGTGGCTGTTACAATTTCTTAAAATAAGACAACAATGAAGTTTGCCACATTAATTGACTCTTCCTTTCACAAAAGATTTCTCTGTAGCATGCTCTGATGTTTAACAGTATTTTACCCAGAGTACAACTTCTTTCAAAGTTGGAGTCAATCCTCTCAACTTCTGCCACTGATTTATCAACTAAATTCATGTAATATTCTAAATATTTTATTGTCATTTCAACAGTGTTCACAGCCTGTTCACCAGGAGTAGATTCTAGCTCAAGAAACCACTTTTTTTGCTCATTCATAAGAAGCAACTTCTCCATTCAAGATCGATCATGAGATTGCAGCAATTTAGTAACATCTTTTTTTAAAGATTTATTTATTTGTTTGTTTATTTCTCTCCCCTTCCCCCTCCCCCCCAGTTGTCTGCTTTTTGTGTCCATTAACTGTGTTCCTCTGTGACCGCTTCTATCCTTATCAGTGCAACGGGAATCTGTGTTTCTTTTGGTTGCGTCATCTTGTTCTGTCAGCTCTGTGTGTGTGTGGTGCCATTCTTGAGCAGGCTGCACTGTCTTTCACGATGGGCAGCTCTCCTTATGGGGCGCACTCCTTGCACGTGGGGCTCCCCTATGTGAGGGACACCCCTGTGTGGCACGGCACTCCTTGCGCGCATCAGCACTGCACATGGGCCAGCTCCACACAGGTCAAGGAGGCCTGGGGTTTGAACCATGGACCTCCCATTGCATAGGTGGATACCCTATCCATTGGGCCAAGTCCGCTTCCCTCAGTCACATCTTTTGGCTCTACTGCTAATTCTATTTCTCTTTCTATTTACACCACATCTGCAGTTACTTTCTCCACTAAAAATTGAACCCCTCAAAGTTATCCATGAGTCTTGGAATCAACTTCTTCCAAACTCCTTTTAATGTTGATATTTTGATCTCCTCCCATGAATCATGGAAGTCTTTAATGGCATCTAGAATGGTGAATCCTTACCGGAATGTTTTCAATTTACTTTGCTGAGATCCATCAGAGGAATTACTGTCTATAGCAGTTATAGACCTGCAAAATGTATTTCTTAAAGAATTAGACTTGAAAACTGAAATGACTACTTGATCCATGGGCTGCAGAATGGATGTTGTGTTAGCAGGTATAGCAGTTTGATATTGTTTATGAATTCCAAAAATAGATATTAAATTGTGTTTGTAAACTGTTCTGTTTCTCTGGATATATTAGATTGCATTGTCGATGAGCAGTAATATTTCAAAAGGAATTTTTTTCTGAGAAGTAGATGTCAATCATGAACTTCAAATATTCAGCATACCATGTGGTAAACAGCTGTGTTGTCATCCAGGCTTTTTTTCATCCAGAATAGATTAAGCATAATTCTTAAGGGTCCTAGGAATTTCAGAATGGAAAATGAACATTGGCTTCTCCTTAAAGTCACTAGCTGCATTAGACCCTAACAAGAGAGTCAGTCTCTCCTTTAAAGCTTTGAAGCCAGGTATTGACTCCTCCTTTCTAGCTAGGAAAGCCCTACATAGCATATTCTTCCCATATAAGGCTGTTTCATCCACATTGAAAATCTGTTGTTTAGTGTAGCCACCTTCATCAATTATCTCAGCTAGATCTTCTGGATAACTTGCTGCAGCTTCTACATCAGCATTTGCTGTTTCACCGTGCACTTCCATGTTATAGAGATGACTTGTTTCCTTAAACCTCAAGAACCAACTTCTGCTAACTTCAAATTTTTCTTCTGCAGCTTCCTCATCTCTCTCAACCTGTACATAATTGAAGAGTTAGGGTCTTGCTCTGAATTAGGCTTTGGCTTAAGGGAATATTATGGTTGGTTTGATCTCCTATCCAGACCATTAATGCTTTCCCCATATCAGCAGCAAGGTTGCTTTGCTCTCTTATCATTAGCGTGTTTACTCGAGTAGCACTTTTAATTTCCTTCAAGAACTTTTCCTTTGCTTTCACAGCTTGGCTGTTTGGCCCAAGAGGCCTAGCTTTTGACCTTTCTTGGCTTTTGACATTACTTTCACACTAAGCTTAATCATTTCTAGCATTTGCTTTAAAGCTAAAGACATTCTACTTTTCCTTTTACTTAAGCACTTAGAGTCCATTGCAGGTTTATTAACTGGCCTAATTTCAATATTGTTTTGTCTCAGGGAATCTGGAAACCTGAGGAGAGGAAGAGATATGAGGTATAGCCAGTCCATGGAGCAGTCAGAAAATACACATTTATTAAGTTCTTGGTCTTACATGGGCCCAGCTCAAGGCACCCCAAAATAATTTCCAGAGTAGCATCAAAGACTGCTGGTCACAGATCATCATAACAGATATAATAATAATAAAAGTTTGAAATATTGCAAGAATTACCAAAATGTGGCACAGAGACATGAACTGAGAACTTGGCTGTTGGAAAATGGTACGAATAGACTCACACAATGGAGGGTTGCTACAAACCTTCAATTTATAAAAAGTGCAGGATCTGCAAGCACAATAAAACCCAAGTGCAGTAAAATGAGGTATGCCTGTATGGTTTCCCTAGTTCAGTAAAACTGGCACAAACTGCAGGATGCTGCCTTTGTTATGCAAATGAAGAGCTAACCTCAAAATGTTTTTCTTCTCTCTAGGATCTTGGCCAGCAGATCCTGGTTGTGCTGGTTGCTCTTCGGTGCCATCAGATTTTGTTTTGTTTTGCTTTGTATTTGTCCAAGTTTTATAATTATTTTCAGTGAGTGGGTTAATCTGATCCTAGCCACTCTGTCTTATCCAGAGGCAGAAGAGGTTTCATTATTATGTTCTAAACCTGAATCTCTGCCTGTCAAGTCTTGGTGATTGTCATGAAATCCTCTTGAATACCTTGTGTTCAAACCTCAAACTCACTTTCTTTCCCATATTTTATGGGTTGATATATAATTGATGTCATAATTATAGTAGTATTTATTTATTTATTTTAAATTTTTATTCTGGTAACATATATACAACCTAAAATTCCTCCTTCTAACCACATTCAAATATACAATGCAGCACTGTTAATTTCATTCTCAATGCTATGCTGCCATCATCATTATCGATTGTCAAAATGTTTCCATCATCCCAAACAGAAGCTCTGTATCAGTTAAGCATTAATTCCCTATTTTCTACCTGCTCCCTAGATGCAGTAACCTATGTTTTAGTACAAGGGTTTTTAACAAGGTATCTGTAAGCTTGAATTGAAATTAAAAAGAACACATTATTGTGAGGACATGTTGGTGCAGGTGTGATATATTTGTTAAATAATACAAAGTATGGTGTTGATTTAGTAAGGGGTCTGTGGCTTTCACCTGATTTGCAAAGGGGTCTGTGGAACAAAAAGGTTAAGAACTCCTGTAACCTACTTTCTGATTATGAATTTGCATATCCTAATTAATAAGTGAGAACATACAGTATTTTCCTCTCGTGTCTGGCTTATTTCACTCAACATGTTTTTTTCAAGGTTCATCCATGTTGACAGATGTATTAAAACTTCATTTTTTACAGCTGAATAATATTCCATTGTATGTGTATACCACATTCGGTTTTTCCATTTATCTGTTGTTGAACACGTTGGTTGTTTCCATCTTTAGGCAATTGTGAATAATGCTTCTATGAACATTGGTGAGCAAATATCTGTTTGAGTCCCTGCTTTTAATTCTTTTGGTTATATTCCTAGAAATGGGATTGCTAGGTAATATGGTAATTCTGTAGCATTTATTTTTTAATAAACTTTGATTGACTAAAAAGATCACTTGGTTTATGTCGTGATTCTGAAAGAGTTGAGACCTGGGTATTACTTGTTCTAGTATGTTTGTCTTAACTTGAATGTAAAGGCAGGAAACTACAGATTAACGTTATGAACAAACCCTCACATGTAGAGTATAGATCAGATCACAGGATTCCTATTGGAGTTTACAGATTTTGGATTAGATAACGTCCTTATAATGTTCTTGCCTCACAGAGAGGCAAATTGTACAAATATATATTTAATTCAAATTAATACAGTAGTTGGAGTAATATATAGAAAATAACTGTGATAAATGAATCTAGGTTAATCAGAAAACTCTCCTGCAGACAGATTTTAAGCTGGGTTCTAGATAGCTGGAAATAGGTAGCAAGTTGTGCTGGTTGAAGCGAAGAGTTACAATGTTCTAGAGATAAAGGACATTTTGTTGGCAAATAGAAGATGGGAGGTTAAGGAAGAAGTGGAAGTGTGTTAGTTTTAAATAGTTTTATAATGTCCAGTGAAGCAATCAACAGAAGGTAAGAAATCTGAAAAGAAATAGAATCTGAGTCTGTGTTCAAAGCTAACACACATAGGATGGATTGAAAGAGGGAAGTGGCTGGAGCTAAGTGAACTTTTTAAGGTGGAAGTTGTAGTATGGTCAACAGCTAAGTAAGGTGGTAATAGGCATAACGTGGAAAGATTTGATGAATACTTTAACTTCCCGAATCTCTCAGTGGAAATCATGGAGCTGAGGATAAATACAGGGAAGTTGAATATATATTTTTCCAGTAACATTTTAAGCTGAAAAAGTGATACAACTAGAATCTTCAAGTGCTAAATCTCTTGTTGGAAGGATTCCTGTTACTGAGATGGTATAAGGGGTATGCAATTTATTCACTGACACTCAACAAAAAAATCCATTACTATCATTGGCACTTTATTGGGCTAGACAATGTGTAATTCATTATTAAATCTCTTCAGGAACAGCAAGAAAAGTAGAAGGCAATTCTTTGGAAAAAATAGTCTTGATTCAGTCTCCATTTCAACATCTCTTATTCATCTCAATTCACTTTAATCTGGCTTCTCTCTCTTATTCAGCAGAAATAGCTCCCATGGCACTTAGTGCAAATACCATCTCCTCTGGCAAGCCTTCCTTAATGTTATAGCTAGTGCATGGTGCCTTTTTACCTGTCCTGCCAAAGTACTTTTTATCTACCACTATTATGGTAGCTAACATACTGTATTATAATTGTTTACAGCTATGACATTTCCTCTGGACTGTGATTTTCATGAGCATAGAGACTATGTCTTAGTCATCTTTGTATCCCCAGCACCTGGTATGGTGTTGCCTAAGTTGCTGGTTAAAAATAAACACATAAATAAGTGCACACCAACCTCTATTATCATTTTCAATCCTCTCTTCAAGAATACTTTTAGAAAAAATACTAAAAACTCCAAATATAATCAGAATATAAAATGTCCTCTGAGGACTTCCAAATATAATCAGAATATTAACATTTCATCTTAAATCACTACTTTTGCCTAATTGTAAGCCACTAAACAATTAATACATCAGAACAGCTTATACATTATAGAATTGGTCCTCACTCTATTGCTCCAGTTATCCATATTCTCCTGACTCTACTGTATTGCAATTTCATTGGGAGAGACTATTTTGATTTAACTTAAATATTTTTGAGTGTCTCCTTTGCTCAACATGTTCTAGTTAGCCAGAAATTCAAAGATAATCAATAATCAATAAAAATAAATACCTTCTATGAACATTTCATCCATAATATCTAATTTTATCAATTTTATCTAACATTTTTATCTAGTAATATAACTCATGGTCAATAAAGATAACACGAAAAGACCAAACTTTTCACTTTTTTCACTTTTGTCTACAGTGTTATATACATACATACACACATTTAATCTCTCTAATCCGGTTTTGCAAACACTTCGTGATTTACCAACATCAATAATTTTGGCAGTTTGGAGTTATTTTTAGTTCTTCCTCACCTTTTAGCTCTCATGAATGAATGATATAACTAAACAGGCATCTATATATGTCATGAAGATAATCATCCAAAATCAACCACAGAACAGTTTGGGGGCAGTATTAGGTAAGGTAATAGAGTTACAGGGCTATTATCTCTTAAGGAAGGTTGTATTAAACTAGTATCTAAAGCAGTGCAAAGTCCAAGAGAACCAAGAATTTAGAGTCTGACAGATAAAGTATTCCAAAAGTCAGATCATTATTTCATCCATTTAAGTTTATAATTTCCATGAAGAAATAAGATACATATTATAAATTTAAATAACAATGACAGCATATAATCAAGTTCTAACAAGTGGTGGAGACTGAGCCTTATAGATACTCATATAGGGTTACTTAGGGTGGAATAAATAAATGTAGGTGGGGTTGAGGTGGAGAACTATGATACACTTATTTGGTATTATTCGTGATATAATGAATCATTACATCCATATTTTTAAACATATCTACCAAACTAATTTCTATATTATTGTTTCAATGTTATACACTATGAGATAAAGAAATATGTGACCAAAAGAAACTGTGAATGTTTTGTTAAGTTTATTTATTTATTTTTTGCCAAGAAATTTTAAATTTAAAAATACTGAAGATTGTTATTTTGGGGAGAAGGTTGAGTGCAAGATCCATTTTAAAAGCATGTGCATATTTTAAACAAAATAACTGTGTTGCTAAGCTTATATTTGGGTTTAAATTATGATTTTCCTTAAAGTAACAAAAAACCAATAAAGTGGGAGTGGATGTAGTTCAAGTGTTTAAGTGCCTGCTTCCCATGGAGGATGTCCTGGGTTCGAACCCCAGCACCTCCTAAAAACAAAAATGAAAGAACTCTCATTGGGGAGCTGATGTAGTTCAGTGATTGACCACCTATTTTCCACTTATGAGGTCCTGGGTTCATTCCCAGATAACTCCTTAAAAAAGAGAAGGAAAATCATTTGGCTGCTGATAAGTTTGTTGGTAGATGGTATTAAAGACATTTTAAACATTCATGTAAGAAATAATTTTTAAAGTGTAATATTAAAATGTTTTCTTTTTGAAATATTTTCTTTAGTGCTTACAAACTGTGATCATAGGATAGCAGCAATGGAGCTTTTGCTTTTGAAAAGGAGCACTGGAGCATCCATGGCTTTAGGGACATGGGAAGCATTACAAAGACTTTACAAACAGACCAAAAGAAAAAAAGAGGTAAAAAATTGGTCTTTCAAGATAGCACCTCACCATGATTCCTAATGTAAGTTTTCTGACATCTAATTGTTCTTTACTTGTCACAAAGTGTGCACTATACTTATGTGACAATGTTTGCTAGTAAGAGAACCTTACAGATGGTGTTTTAGGAAATTAAATATTTAGGAAATAAAAATTCTTTATAATATACCACTTGTTAAAACAAAAAAATGGACATTGAAAATGTGTAAGTATAAACTGGCTATGTTTTATTGAATTTTAAAGAAATCAGAATAATGTTTTACATAAAACCACTTATTATTAAAAGCAAAGTATAATTGTTTGCCACAATTATTTTAATGCACTGTTCTTCTAAGATAAACTTTTGTAAACTCAGGAAGGCAGAGTTTGGAATTCGAAGAGTTAAAAAACATGAAGCAACAGTAACGCCATTTAGATAAGGGGATGGAGGGGTGGAGCAAGGGAACAATACACTAAAGTGCTTTTCTTTCACAGATCTTGGTTCAAATTAAGGTTAAATTCCAAAGGAGGATGTGTTTTTCCCCATATAGAGTCTTAAAGGACATGCCTTTGTTTCCAACTTCCCAGAGAAGATATATGTTAACACAAACAAAGCATTTCATAATAAATTTAACTTTTATAGAGTGACTAATGCCCTGTGGAGATAAGGCAGAGTTTCAGTCACCTGTGTTTAATCCAGGCTGAAGAAATTATGCCAAGGGCACACTCACAAAACTTTATTCCTTTGGAGATGGTGGCAGTAACTTTGGAGTAGAAAGGGTCTTGGTTTTAAAAGTCTCATTGGAATGACTCTCCCTTCCTCACTGTGAACACTGTTTAGCATTTATGTACTTTGGAAGGACAAAGAGGTGAGGTAAGCCTGCCAAAATTTGAACCTGTGTTTCTGGGAACCTGTTAGTAGGTCAACTGTTACAAATGTAAGAGGAGAAACTGCAAAGGAGCAGAGGGTACTTGAAATTTGGGAGCTGGTCTTCAAATAGCTTTACTAAAGCTGGTATATTGCTTCTTCTTATAGATCTTAGGTGAAGTGACAAGACACAATTTAAAGATGCCACATTAATGGGTAGTACTATTAATCAAGGCAGGCTTGGGTGGGGATGGAGAGTGGGGAATGGTGAGTACAAACAGCATTGAAAGAGAGAACTCTTCTGCTAGAAATATTTATTTCACAGTTAGAAAAATTATATCTTTAAAAAGTTTACTTGGGGTCTTCCTAACAATAATTTATTAATCTATCTCTTCCTTCTAAGAAGGACAGAGTTTATTTATGTAAATTGTGCTTTTCTTCCACCTTTTCCTTTCTTTTATCTTTATATTATTCTTTATCAAGTAGAGGCCTAATTTTAAGTCCTTATTCTTACAAAATGTCTCTGAATATGAATTTGTTGTACAGTAAATTCACTCACTGAAAAAACATATATATTCTTTCCATGTGTAGGTTCTTTTGATTTTAATTGACAACATAAAAATGAGCCCTGTGGCTTGTGAAGAAGGAATTCTTTTTTGAGAGAGGGAAATAACCTATTTATGTCAGTTATTCCAAACTCATTTGGGATAAACTATGCAAGATTTCATTGATTTTTTTAATCTATAAATTCATTCTTAATGAAAAGCTTAGGATATTTATTTAAAATTTCAATAAAGTAGAATAGTGTCTCCCCCACAGCCACACACTAAAAAGATATATAGAATAAACTTGAGTTTACGTTGCTTACAAGAATTTTTGAAAAACATCTTTTTCAATCTGCAGGCCACTAATACTAGCAAAATCGAGTATCATATCATCATTTATTCCAAGGTACTTATTTCATTACAGTGACCAATATCCTTTCTCTGCTCTGCATTAAATAAAACAAATAAACTCCTTTTTTTTTTTTAATGGTAGCCTGTGACCACCAGAAGAGAACTTTTCTGACTCTAGACTACTGGACAAAGGTAATGAGGTTTCTCTTCTTAGGCTATGTAATACCAAATCCAAATTTCAGAAATCAATTAACTATTCAGAATGGAACACCACAAGGGGGCAGGGAAATCCAGGCTAGGTCAAAGATAACTACAGGGGCTTAGGTTTCGGAATTCTACTCAAAGGAAGAGAAAAGATGAAGACAGAATTGGAAAAAACTCGAAAGATAATATTTCTTTATGAACATATGCTTTAGATCTGGATCGCCTAAGTGAAATTTTATTTAGAATTAATTACAACATAGGAAGAAAATAAATGAAAGAAACCAAATTAATGTAGTCACACACTGAAAGTCCTTACGGTGTTGAAGAAGGCCAATAGTAGGGTTGACCTAGAAGAGAAAGACTGTACCTGAGGAGAAATCCAAAATCTACTAAGGAAAATTTGGGGTTTACTTTGAAAATAAATAGCAACCAGACAAGCAAAGGACCAAATAATTAAAATAATTAAAAACAGCAATACAAGAAGATTCCTGTGCTTCAAGGTGCTCTTAATAACCGAGAGTTTCTTAAGAGATCCATAAACTTGGAATTATAATAGAACCATAACAGTTTTGTTTCACACAAAAATTGAGGAGTTATTTTCAGGCACTTTAGGATAAATAAAAGCTGCTGCTTTAAAGGTTATTTACAGTTTTGACTTTATTAGAAATTAAACTTAGCATTTAAATAGGGAGAAAAATTAATATTTAGAAATTAGTTCTCCTAAACAAATATTTTAAAATTGGTAACATTTACCATGAGAATGTCAATGACATTATCTCCAATGTCCTATATATATATATATAGATATATATATACCTTCTATGCAAAGTAGTCAGGATTAATTTCTTTTTGCCAAGCTGAAAATCATCACCTGCCTCCCTTTATATCGCACTAAGGAAATACATTTAATTATTTGATGCGGATACATAGTATATTTTGTCATTTTACATAAAAGTCTTTTTTTTTTTTATTAGAGAAGTTGTGGGTTCACAGAAAAACCATACATAAAATACAGGATTCCCATATATCACCCTATTATTAACAACCTGCATTGGTGTAGAACATTTGTTTCAATTGATGATAGCACATTGTACTCTTAACTATAGTCCATTTGTGTAGTATAGCTCTATGGCTTAAAAACAAATTTTTTCTGCTACCATTTGTACAATCTAACATTTTCCTTTTTAACCACATTCAGATACATACTTCAGTCCTGCTCATTATGTTCACAATAGTGTGCTACCATCACTACCATCCATTACCAACACATTTCCATCATTCCAAATAGGAACTCTGTAAATTTTAAGCCTTAACTTTCCATTCCGTATCCCCACCCCATCCCCTGGTAACCTATATTCTAGATTCTAACTTTATGAGTTTGCTTATTCTAATTATTTCATATCAGTGAGATCATACAATATTTGTCCTTTTGTCTATTTTGCTTTTTAACCATTTAACCATTTTACAGATTAATGAAATGAAATGCATAGAACAGTGTACATTAATAAAATGCACATGTTTTGTCTCTTACTGGTAATTTTTACTTAGTTTCTAATAACAGTTGGAAACTTTAAAATGAGCTTTTAAGTAGGTTCTCTTATTTATGATAAAATTAACTTTTTAGCTAGGCTCCTATGACAATTTCCTATAGTATCAAATGTAGAAATCACTTTAAAAACTAATACGTCTTTGGAGTGTTGAGCTTATCTCATAATAGACTTTAGGGCAAACAAGGTCTTAAAATTTGGAGCTCCTGATTCTAAGTTGAGTAATCTTTCTATTATACATGATATATTTTGTTTTTGTGTAGGGCTTAACAACAGTAGGCAAGCCTATTTTAAAAGCAAAACTCAGATTTGAATGTGCATCCTCATTCCTATATCTCTTTAACAATCTTTTTCTCCCAAATTCACTCATTCTTCTCTTTGTATGTATACACAAACACAAAATATACATTCATACACGTAAACTCATGAACACACACATACACATATACACATACATACATGATGCAGTCCATTGAAGACATTTTAGGTCACTCTTTCTCCTCTCTTCACCCTGGATATTAGCCTTCTCTTCCTTGTTTTGCATTATCCCCAAGTAATTTCAGGGTCCTCATATACCTTGTCGTCTTAAGGACTGTAGAAGTGGCTTCTGCAATGCTAGAAATAATACTGTTTTGATTTGTCAATGTGAAAAGTTGGATGGCTTTTAAAAGCTGACCTATCTAGGGCTATTTGCACACAGTAGACATTCAATAAATATTTGTTGATTTGATTTATTCTAAGGTAAAGAACTGGGTAACAACTTTTTTATCCCCTGATGTGCTGTGGTTGGGCCTGTGTACAAATGCATTTATGAGTAAATATTAATGGTCATGGTCATTGAAGATGTTTAAGAAAGAAAAAAATCTAGATCTGCAGGCTGTTATGAATAGCCATGATTAGAGTATTGTTAATAAAATACTGGAAGTAGTTATAAAATAATAAATGACAGGCACCATAAAATAGGGTCTAACTGAAAAGCATTCAATAAATTATTTGGAAATAAAGTGGTTGTTTCATGGTTTTTGAGTCACTTGATCCACCTGTTGTGGGTTTAATTTCTTGACTCCGTATATTTAGGCAAAAGATCTTTTCACTTTATAAAAAATTAGGGATAATATTTTGATTATAAAATTTATAAGCATATAAGCCATATATATTTCCTTTGGTATATTTTCCTTTGTGATATCCACAAAAGTGTTTATTCAAGGTTTTATTGACAAATCTAGGATCCCGGAACAGAAAGAATGAGAATTTTTCCCGAATTTCAAGTAATGTATACTTATTAAAGAGTTAAACTCTATACTCCTGTCATTCAAAGGAGCATAATTGATTTATTTTCCTTTCCGATCATCACCAATATAAACTGTTTCTGGGCTTACATGTTAAGTTTTTGCTCAATGCAAATTTGCAACAGCAAAGTTTATGATAAAATCTGTCAAAACATTAACCATAATGGCAAAAAGTTTCAGCTTTTGACAACAGATAGGGAAGCAGCATGGTTGGCAAATTAAAAATACTTAGGGATGGATATTCCTTTGTACTTCTAGCTCTGAAAATGTCTGTTTAGGCCATATTAGAAATGTTCTTTAATTCCTCCACCCTCAATTTACCCAATGTGAAGCATCCTATAAGGGGTCGTGTCTTTTAATTAACTGCTTTCAAAGAGATTGGAGATCTTAGGAGTAAAGATATAAAATTCTAAGAAAAAATTTATTAGCTAAGAGAACTTCAGATGTTTAAGATAAAAGCCAAGAATCTATAGTATTTTCCTTATTGTCTGATGAAATTTCAATAAAAATTAAGTCTGAACACAGGTAGTGCCTTAACCTTTTTGCTACTTCAATATAAAGATGATGACTCATTTGGTCATATGCCAGCATTTGAACACTGTTCAGTAAGATGATTTTAATTTTTCAACATGGTAAATAATGTTGGTAGTTTTGGTTTACTGTTCCTTAGTGCGTAGAGAAGTTATATTTCCTAGAAAATCATAAACAAAATTCTGTTGTCAAAAGTGAATCACTCTGCAAGAAATCAGTTATAACCAAGATAGTTAGCTATGTGTGAGGTACATACTAAGAGCAATTTAGAAGAAAGACATATAATATTGAAAAATATAATTTCATTAGACATAGGACAGATGTATGAGAAGAAACTCTTCTTTATGGTATTTAAAGGTTTTCAGTGTATAAATGCTGTGATCATACAAGTAGAATGCTCTGACTATTACATTTGAGAGTTTCAGAAAGCGTTTGATACAACTTACCTACATATTGAAGAATGTAGTTTTTTTTTTTAATTTCTCGCCCCTTCCCTCCCCGCCTTCCCCCAGTTGTCTGCTCTCTGTGTCCATTTGCTGTGTGTTCTTCTGTGACCACTTCTATCCTTATCAGCGGCACCGGGAATCTGTGTTTCTTTTTGTTGCATCATCTTGTGTCAGCTCTCCGTGCATGCGTGCAGCACCATTCCTGGGCAGGCTGCACTTTCTTTCGTGCTGGGTGGCTCTCCTTACGGGGCGCACCCCTTGCATGTGGAGCTCCTCTACGCGGGGGACACCCCTGTGTAGCATGGCACTCCTTGCGCGCATCAGCACCACACATGGGCCAGCTCCACATGGGTCAAGGAGGCTCGGGGTTTGAACTGTGGGCCTCCCATGTGGTAGGCGGACACCCTATCCATTGGACCAAGTCTGCTTCCCAAAGAATGTAGTTTTTAAGCTTTAAGATTTTCATTCAACAAGCTACATGATGTAAGTAAGTGGAAAATGAAGTAGAGGCAAAATAAAATTAGTAACTACATATGAACTTTTTACCTGTCAGAAGAATGTGCCAAATTAATAATTGGCTTGGTGGCTAATGTTCATATACAATAAAAATTATTTTTTTTTAAGATTTATTTTTTATTTCTCCCCCGTATCCCCCATCGTGTGCTCTCTGTGTCCATTCCCTGTGTGTTCTTCTATGTCTGCTTGCATTCTTGTCAACGGCACTGGAAATCTGTCTCTTTTCATTGCATCATCTTGCTGTGTCAGCTCTCCTTGCATGCGACGCCTCTCCTGGGCAGGCTACTCTTCTTTTGCACGGGGCGGCTCTCCTTGCAGAGCACATTCCTTGCATGTGGAGCTCTCCTATGCGGGGGACACCCCTGCATGGCATGGAACTCCTTGTGTGCATCAGCACTGTGCGTGGGCCAGCTCACCACATGGGTCAGGAGGCCCTGGGTTTGAACCCTGGACCTCCCATGTGGTAGCTGGATGCTATATCAGTTGAGCCAAATCTGCTTCCCCAATTTATTTTTGACCTTAAATGTCTTAAAATACGGAAGAGTAATATATAACCAGAAAGCAAAATCTGAAGGAATCATAAAGGAATTAGAATTTAGAAAAATTTGGTTACTGTTAGGAAATGGGGGGGTGGACCACTGCATTTGAAGTAATGAGTTAAAGTAGATTGCAGCAACATATGTATCGCACTGGTTTATACCTTCTTTGCAAATTTTCCTCTCTTGGTCTGAATTTGGACATATTTGATTCCAGAAAACAATTTAGTTATTGCTGTTGTTGAACAAGGATTTAAGTTGTCAAGAGGGATCTTGATGAAAATTTTATAAAAACTTTCTAGTCAATAAAATAAACATAGTTCTTTACTTTACTGTAGAGTGAAATTTTAAACTTTGGACTCTGAGACCAAAATCTATTTGCAACATAAGACATTCTGATTAAAAATACCAAACCAAACCAAATCACCGAACATGGGAGATTATCAGGTACATGGCTGAAACTATAAAGTTGAGAAAACGCTTTAGAAAATATAATAAGGAAGTGTTACTGGTTTAACATGTTTGATGGGGGGCATCTGGCACAGGGTGCACCTGGGGCAGGCTTCTAGGGAGTGTGTGAGTGCTCATTATGTCATAGTGTGTTGTGTCAGTGGGTGGAGACCCCTACAATGAGCATACAATGGGGTGTTGTACCCTATCCTGGGGAGGCCTGATATTCTCAAACTGAGGAGAGGATGTCTCATGAGAGCATGGGTGGCTCCCAATGTGGGAGGACAGACTAGTGTTTCAGGCTCTCAGCATTGTTGCAAGTATCTATAAATCGTGTCCTTCAAGCAGTGAAGCTTGTGGGCCCTGAGGGGAGGAGGAGAGAGGAATAGAATAGATGGAAGAGGGGGTAACTGATGGGCAATGGAAGTGTTCTGCATGATCGTGCAATGATGGATGCAGGGCATGTTAAATTTCACCAAAAATTTATAGAAGTGTACAGTCTAAAATGTAAACCATAATGCAAACCATAATGTAACCATGGTTAGTAGCTATGTTTCAGTACTTGTACATCAGTTGTAGCAAATATAACATTCCCATGTAAAAAAGATCATTGCTGGGGAAGAGGGAAAAGGGGGAGGATGTTGGGTATATGGGAGTCTCCTATATTCTATATGTGACATTACTATGACCTAAAACTTTCCTGAAGACATAATAAAAAAGAAATGGAAGAGACTGCCTTGCCACTGGACCTACAGGACAACACCCATTACAGTGATGAAAGGCAAAATGTCAAAAAAAAATTTTAATGATATTTTTCATTTTTTAATACCCCAATTTATTTTTTACTTTATTTTAGTTTTTCTAAATTATTTATTTTATTTCTAATCTTTAAACTCATCATTACTGCTTCATTTTCCTATTAATTGAATCTTGCAATATATTAGGCTTAATTTTTGAAGAAGTTTCGCATCACAAAGGGGTTCAACTATGGCAGGGAGGAGTATTACTGTGGGGTGTCATTGATGGGGGATGCATGGGTGGGAGGGAGTTCACCACAGCACACATATACGGTATATAGATATGTTCATCGAGTATAAACATAGGGGATAGAGTTTTGCACAACAACTGAGGGAGTGCTGTGTTCCCATCCTGGGGAGCTCTGTCGCATTCCCCGATGGAACAGCAACAATCTCCCAGGTGCAAGGGCAAAGACTAGTGAAGAAGGATGGTCCAATGATAGGCTCTTAATACTGATTACTATGCTTATGAGCCTGTGGCCTGAAATATGAACTAGGCCTAGAGCTGCAAGGTGCCTAACAATTACCTTCTGAGAGCCTGCATGTTGCTCAAATGTGGCCACTCTCTAAGCCAAATTTAGCATATACATGCATTACCTTCCCCCCAGTGTGGGACGTGATTCCTGGGGAATAGCCTCCCTGGTGCTGAGGGAATACTACCAAGCTCTAGCTGGTGATGCATCTAGAAAAAGACCTTGAATAAAAGGGGGAAATGGTAAAGACAAATGACTTTATATGGCTAGAGACTTCAAAATGAGTCAGGAGGTCACCAGAGGAGTTGCGCTTATGCACGTCTTGGCAGGATCTCAGAGATGGTCAAAGTAGACACAATCCCAGGTAGTGGTGCTCCTAAGGGCTACGGAGACATCCAGGTCCTACGGACATGGCAGATGGTTCTGGAGTCCAGTGCCTTGCCAGTGGGCCCTACTTTGGAGATTAACTCCAATGTGTTGGTAGGATGGGGGAGGGGAATTAGAGAAAGCTTCATGTAGGGGGTGGCATGTAGAATGATGAATTGGATTTAAACAAGTGAAGGTGATTGGGTAGGGGATTAAAAGTGACAGGTGAATTAAAGAATGAAAGTATGGAGCAGGAACTGAAAAGGGAGAATGTGTTTGGACCAAAGGGTCTAAGATATTGGTTTGCTATGAATGAGAGTCACTTTTATCAATTTTCTTGCCATGCAGAAGAAAACAAAATGATGTGGTACAGAATTTCTATAAATGATTTGGGCGATTGTCTATTTAAAAATATCAAATACGGGCCAAGATAAATGTAATATATAACTTGAAGCAGATTACTTTTCTAAAACTTTTTAAAAACTGTATATATATTTTTTTCACAAATATACACATATTCCAAACTTTGATTATAGAAATTAAAGTCACTGTGATATCTTTCTGTGCTTTACAATAATAGTTGCAATTTTTAAACTTTGTTTACAATATTGCTATATTTCTTGAAAAAATTGTTGCAATTTTATAAATGCAGAAACAAATTGTTTTTATATGATTGAGCTTTTAATTGAAAGAAAATTTCTGATATAAAATTTTTTCTCACTTCTATTTGATATGCAAGATTACATATTCATTCTCCTCTGTTTCCTATAGTATTCAATTACTCTTTATAATATGACTATAGCTTAAGGAAATAAAATGCAAAAATAATCTAATTTTGCAAAGAGGTAAGACAATGAAGTAATAAGAAGTTAACAATCAGTGTACACATTTAAGCAAATGTTATTTTTCAAAGCAATAACATTGATATGTTTTATGTCAAATTATATCATTGCTCAAACTATATGTGAATTGCCTCTCCCAGAATTATCTTTGGAGCTCATTTATAAGTTAGAGAAGAAATTCAGTCTCCTATCTTGCAGTTACCTGGTTTTGGATTCAAAACAGTATGTTTAGAAACAAAATGAAGCATAAAATTAAAAAAAAAAAAAAGTCTATGGCAAGCCAATGTGTATATCATCTATAAGGGCCTGAAGAACATTCCTTGAGACATATCAAGAGAATCTCCCTAAGCAACAATAATCATTGGCATGGAATAAATGAGTCACAAGACACAGAGAATACTTGACCAGTGCCTTTCACAGTGCTTGCCTGCTCAAATATTATGTAATTTTGGTTCCTCTATTTTAGGCAAAGTTTCTAAGTTTTAAAACAGGTATGTTTTCTGAAGTTCTAAAACAGGTATGTTCTCTGAAGTTCTACTACAGTAGGCATAATTTTTGAAATGAAAATAATTCCTCAAATAAACTTTCCTAGGTGCTTCTTGGCTTATTTATTTTAGTTTTCATACATATTATGAAGGCTACTTTTTGGGGAGCAGTTGGACTAGACAGGCAAGAGCACCTTACTTTCCTAGACATATAAATAATATGGTTTTAATTGTAAAACCAGAAATATTGATTGCTACTGTTCTAAGTTTTGCCTTACATGGAGTGAGTGTTAAAAGTTCGTTAGCTAGAGCTTAACAATACAATGGATGAAGGAATGGAGTTACCACACAAGTGTTTAAATTCCATGCCGGATCCTTAGCTACAACAGTGAAGAAAGTTCAAACAACAAAAAGAATTGCAAGGTCTGAACTTGTGTGTCACAGATACCTCTTACTCATCATCAGGCAGCTCTTATTCAGGACAAGCAGACCCTCCCAAACAACATGGTTAATTGACTAAGGATTCTGAACCTTTTGGCTGCAAATAAACCAAAGTGGCACATGGCTCATGACTCAAACATTTCAGTTTAGGCAGTAGTTTTCTTGCCCAGGCTAATTTGAATTATTCAATCAGTTTCTTTTCTTTAATAAAAAAATTCTTGAAGTTCTTAGTGGGATCAGAGAGCTGCAATTATCGATCTAATTTCCATCATGGAAGATAAATATATTATCTACTCATTTTAATATTGCAAACATGTTATACTAAATTTGAAGCATTTTATTAGCAGTTTATTTATATATATACATCTGTGTGTATGTATGAACTGAACAAAATTCAGCCCTAACCACTGTTCTTGCTATGATGGTATGATAGACCCAGAATGTCCCACAATAAACACCTAAAAATGCTGGCGAGGAATATCCCAAGGCCAAACCCTAAGTAAAACAGGAACCCTCAGAGGTAAGTGAAGAATTAAAGGCAGTTTCCACTTTGAAGCTATTTGCCTTAGATGGTGGCTAGCTGAGTTTTGTTTTCATGGCCTTCTAAGATGTAGGGGATAGGGAAGAAAGCCCAGGGGCCAGCCATGGGGAAAAATCTTGAACCCAGGTTATAAATGGAGAAAAGTATTTCCATATGAATCTATAACCACAAGCCAACCCTCAAGTGGTTTTTAACACAAATTAGCACTATCTAGTGACTCAATAAAATTCAAATTAAGAACTTAAAGTAGTCCAAAGCCTGTACTTGTTCCCAGGTGACTGGCAGAAGCAAATGCAATTTTGATATGGACCTTCAACCAGGCCTTGAAAATTTCCATCTGATACCATTTTCTTTCTGCCTGAAGTATTTCTTTAGCATTTTAATAGTGCAGGGCTGTTTGATGATGAAGTCTATCAACTTTTGTAAGCCTGAAAAAGTCTTTATTTTGCCTTCATTTTAAGGTTTTTTTTTTTTCCCTAAATGTAGAATTCTAGGCTAAGAAATTTGCTTTTTTTCTTTCAGTATTTTTTTAAATTGGTACCAGGGATTGAACCTGGAACCTCATACATGTGAAGCAGGCACTCAACCATTGAGCTGCAACTGCTCCATTCTTTCAGTATTTTAAACATGTTGCTCCACTGTCTCTGGCTTGTTGATATCCAAGAAGTCTGCTGCCATTCTTATCTTTGTTCTCTGTACATAATGTGTCCTCTGGCTGCTTTAAAGATTTTCACTTTGTCACTTGTTTTAACCAATGTACTATGATAAAATTTTCTAAATGTTTCTGTGCTTGTGGTTTGTTCAGCTTCTCATATATGAGGGTTTATAGGGGCTATAGTATGAGGGCAAGCATGCAAAAGTTTGGCTCTCAGAACTGGCCGCCTCCGAGGTCTGAGGCACGAAATACGCCTCCCTTGGTTGGCCCCTCAGGACAGGTATGCACCTACGCCTCCCCGCAGGGGAAACTCACGCAAGCCGCCTCACACCACCTCCGTCTGGGCCAATCTCAGGGCCTCCTACCTCGTAAAGACACGCCTGCTCTCTTCCACCTATCAGCGAGCTATCCAGCTCAGCCCTCTCAAATTTAGGCTCTCCCTAGTAACTACTGACCAGCCTAGTAGACGAGCTCTGCTTCTATGCCCTTATAAGGTAACAACAGCTAATCTAGCCTATCAGAACCCAATCACCCTCCACCAATCCCCTCTCTTCATACTCTATAAAAGTGCTTGTACTTCCTCAATAAAGTAGACCTGCGCCATCCGCCTCATCTCCGCAGTTGTCCTTCGAGTCACTGTGCGTCCTCTCACGCCTGCGCCTCCCCACCCCGAGCCCCCTGTCTAGAGAAGCGGGGGCTCCTCACCTCAATAGTATTTATCAGATCTAGCAAAATTTTGGCCATTATTTTTTCCAGTGACTTTTTGTTCCCACCTCTCTTTCCTCTCCTTCTAGAACTACTATTCTAAGTACATTAGGCCACTTGAAATTGTCCTATGCTCATTGATACTTTGTTTTTCTTTCCTTCCCTATAGACATTTGAATTTTTTCTTTGGAGAAGCATCTATTCAAATCTCTTGCCCATTTTATAAATGGGTTGTTTGTCTTTTTATTTTCAAAGAGTAGAATTTCTTTATATATGCTGGATATTAGGCCCCTATTAAATATAAGGTTACCAAATATTTTCTCCCATTGATAGGTTGCCTTTTCACTTTTTTGACAAACTTTTTTTCTGTATTATCTTTTTTTTAAAAGATACATAGATCACACACAATGTTACATTAAAAAATTGAGGTTCCCGTAGACCCCATTCCCCACACCCCCCACTCCTCCCACATCAACAACTTCTTTCACTAGTGTGGTTCATTCATTGCATTTGATGAATACATTTTGGAGCACTGCTACACAGCATGGATTATAGTTTATGTTGTAGTTTACACTCTCTCCCAGTCCATTCAGTGGGTTATGGCAGGATACATAATGTCCTGCATCTGTCCCTGGGATATCATTCAGGACAACTCCAAGTCCTAAAAATGTCCCCATATCACATATCTTTTTCCCTCTCCCTGCCTTCAGCAACTCCCGTGGCCACTATCTCCATATCAATGTCATAATTTCTTCCATTGCTAGGGTCACAATAATTCTATAGTAGAATATCAGTAAGTCCACTCTAATCCATATTTTATTCCTCCATCCTGAGGATCCCGGGATGTTGATGCCCACTCCACCTCTAAACTGAGAGGGGGCTTAGATCCCACATGACTGATGGATGGGATTCTCCTGCTTGCAGTTGTAGACTCTCGGTTACTTGGTGTGGTGGTTGACTATCCTCACCTCCTTGTTAGCTGACCTGGGAAAGTCCAGTGAAGTGGAGAGTAGGTGTTGCAGTTCTGCTAAGGCTCTGGGCCTCATTGGACCATCCTTCTTCACTGGTCTTTGCCCTTGCACTTGGGGGATTATTGCTTTTCCTTTGGGGAATGTGACAGAGCTCCCCAGGATGGGAACTCAGCACTCCCTCAATTGTTGTGTGAAACTCTACCCACTATGTCAATACCCAACGAACATCTGAACATATCTATGTACCCTATATGCATGCCCTGGTGAACTCCCTCCCACCCATGCATCCCCCATCAATGACACCTACACCAATGCTCGTCCCCTTTGAACCCCTTTGTGATCCAAAACTTCAAAAATTAAGCCAATATATTGCCAAATTCAATTAAAAGGGAAATGAAATAGTAATGATAGATTTAAAGATTAGAAATAAAATACATAATAATTTAGAAAAACTAAAGTAAAAAATAAATTGGGGTATTAAAAAATGAAAATTATTATAAAAATTTTTTTGACATTTGCCTTTCATCACTGTAATAGGTGGTGTCCTGTATGTACAGAGGCAAGGCAATCTCTTTCATTTCTTCCTCAGTGTCTTACATCTTTTTTTTTTTATGTCTTCAAAAAAGTTTTAGGTCACAATAAAGTCACATGTAGAATACAGGAGGCTCTCACATACCCAATGTCCCCCCACTCCTCCCCACTCCCCAGCAATGATCTTTTTACATGTGGATGTTATATTTGCTAGAACTAATGTACAAATATTGAAACATAGCTACCAACCATGGTTACGTTATGATTTACATTTTAGACTGTACATTTTTATAAATTTTTGGTTACATTATTTTAGACTATACACCTCTACAAACTTTTGTTGAAATTTAACATGGCCTGCATCTATCACTGCACGATCTAGCAGAACACCTCCATTGCCCACCAGTTACCCCCTCTTCCATCTACTCTATTCCTCCTCCCCTCCCCAAGGGGCCCACAGTGACAACTAAGCTTCACTACCTGAAGGACAAGATTCATAGATACCTGCAAAAATGCTGAGGGCTTGACACACTAGCCTGTCCTCCCCCATGGGGAGATACCCATGCTCTCGAGAGATACTCTCCCCTCTGTTTGAGAACATCAGGCCTCCCCGGATGGGGGTACAACACCTTCCTGCTCATTGTATGGGTCTCCACCCATTGATATAACACACTCTGACAAGATGAGCACTCACACACTTCCTAGAAGCATGCCCCAGGTGCACCCTGTTCCAGATGCCCCCATCAAACACCTTAAACCTATAACCCTTCCTTATTGTATTTTCCAAAGAGTTTTCTTAACATTATAGTTTCAACCATGTATGTGACAATCTCTCTTGCTCACCTGCTCCCCCACAACCCTCCCTCCAATTCCAAGGACCATCTGAAACATCTTCCCAACCCTAGCCCCCTCAAGCCTGCAAAGTTAAACCCAATAGTATCCTTATACCCCCCCCATCTTATCCCTCCACTGCACAACTACTTACCTCCAATTTATCGTACATTTTGCCCATGTGGGTGTGGGCTCACAACCTTCCTCTCCTCCCCTATTTCCTATAAGCCTATCTTCCAATCTCTATCTCTCTGCAACAGCAGGCATTTGCTTATTTTATATCAGACAGGTCATGTAGTATTTGTCCTTCAATCCCTGGCTTGCTTCACTCAACGTAAGATCTTCCGGATTTATCCATGATCAAGACCCACTCAAGGGAAGTGGATGTGGCTCAACTGATACAGCATCCGTCTACCATATGGAGGGTCCAAGGTTTGATCCCCAGGGCCTCCTGACCCATGTGGTGAGCTGGCCCATGCACAGTGCTGACACACTCAAGGAGTGTACTGCCACACAGGGGTGTCCCCCACGTAGGGGAGCCCCACATGCAAGGAGTGCACCCCACAAGGAGAGCCGCGCCGCTTGAAAAAAGCACAACTGGCCCAGGAGTGGCACTGCACACATGGAGAGCTGACACAGCAAGATGATGCAACAACAACAAAAAAGAGATGCAGTTTCCCAGTGCCACCTGATAATGCAAGTGGATGCAGAAGAACACACAGCGACACACAGTGAATGGACACAGAGAGCAGACAATGGGGGGGGGCAGAGAGAGAAATAAATGAAATAAATCTTAAAAAAAAAAAGACCCACTCAAAATGAGTGGGACGTCATCAGAGGGGTCGTGCTTATGCACATCTCTTAAGGGTCTCAGAGACAGTCAAAGTAGATACAACCCCAAGTAGTGGTGTTCCTGAGGTCTACAGAGACACCCAGGCCCTACAGTCATGACAGATGACTCTGGAGTTCAGTGCCTTGCCATGGGCGCTACTTTGGAATTTGTGCTCCTGAATGTGGAGTTGGACTCAGATGACCTCTCTATGCATGCCTCTTCTGTCACTCTTACTGAACCTGTAGTTGGGACTGGGGTTGGTATATACTCAGGAGACTTGAATCTTTGGACTGTCTTTGTGTCAACTGGGCCCTGAGCCTCAGCAGAGTTACACCTATTCTCTGGTTTGTTGGACTTTCCCAGGTCAGTTAACAGGGAGATGAGTATGGTCAACAATCACACCAGAGAACTGAGTTAACAGCTGCAGGCAGGAGAATTCCATCCATCAGCCATGTGGGATCTAAGGCCCCTCTTGATTTAGAGGTGGAGTGGACATCACCATCCCAGTGTCTTCAAGATGGAGGAATAAAATATGGATGAGACTGGATTTATTGGTATTCTACTACGGAAATATTGTGACTCTAGCAATGGAATAAATTATATCATTGATGTGGAGACAGTGGCCATGGGAGTTGCTGAAGGCAAGGAGAAGAAAAGAGATGTGATATTAGGGCATTTTCAAGACTTGGAGTTGTCCTCAATGATATTGCAGGGATGCATGCAGGATATACTATATATCCTGTTATAACCCACTGAATGGACTGGGAGAGAGTGTAAACTACAACGTAAGCTGTGGTCCATGCTGTGTAGTAATGCTCCAAAATGTTCTCATCAAATGCAATGAATGTGCCACACTAATGAAAGCGGTTGCCGATGCGGGAGTAGTGGGGGTTGGGACCTCTTATATTTTTTACTGTAACATTTTATGTGAATTATGTATCTTTTTAAAAAAGGTAATAATAAAAATTTAAAAAAAAGATTCATCCTTGTTATCCCATGTGTAGTACTGTATTCCTTCTTATAGCTGAGTAGTATTCCATTGTATGTATATACCACAATTTGTTTATTTATTCATCTGTTGATAGGCAATTAGGTTGATTCCAAGTTTTGGCAATAGTGAATAATGCTGCCATGAACATTGGTGTGCATATATCAGTTTGTGTCCTTGTTTTCATTTCTTCTGAGTTTTTACCCAGCAGTGGAATTGCTGGGTCATATGGCAAACCTATAGCTACTTTTTTGAGGAATTGCCAAACTGTCTTCCACAATGGCTGGATCCTTCTACATTCCTATCAGCTGTGGATGAGGGTTCCCATTCCTCCACATCCCGTCCAACACTTGTAGTTCTCTGATTTTTCAATAGCCACCAGTCTAATGGGTGTAAGATGGTATCTCATTGCAGTTTTGATTTGCATTTCCCTAATAGCTAGTGATGTTGAGCATCTTTTCATTTGCTTTTCAGTCATTTGTATTTCTTCTTTGGAGAAGCAACTGTTCAAATCTCTTGCCCATTTTTAAAATGGGTTGTCTTTTTTATTTTTGAGATACAGGATTTCTTCATATATGCTGGATATGAGACTCCTATCAGACATATGGTTACCAAATATTTTCTCCCATTGGGTAGGCTGTCTTTTCACTTTCTTGATAAACTGCTTTGAGGTGCAAAAGGTTTTTGAGGAGGTCTCATTTATCTATTTTTTCTTTTTGTTGTTCAAGCTTTGGGTGTAAAATTCATGAAACTATTTCCTAATATATGATCCTATAGATGCTTCCCTACATTATCTTCCAAGGTCTTTATGGTCCTACCTCTTATATTTTGATCTTTGATCTATCTTGAGTTAATTTTTTTTTAAAAGATTTATTTATTTAATTCCCTCCCCTCCCCCGGTTGTCTGTTCTCTGTGTCTATTTGCTGTGTCTTGTTTCTTTGTCCGCTTCTGTTGTCGTCAGCGGCACGGGAAGTGTGGGCGGCACCATTCCTGGGCAGGCTGCACTTTCTTTCGCGCTGGGCGGCTCTCCTTATGGGTGCACTCCTTGCGCCTGGGGCTCCCCTACGCAGGGGACACCCCTGCGTGGCACGGCACTCCTTGTGCGCATCAGCACTGCGCATGGGCCAGCTCCACACGGGTCAAGGAGGACCGGCGTTTGAACCACGGACCTCCCATGTGGTAGACAGATGCCCTAACCACTGAGCCAAGTCCGTTTCCCCGAGTTAATTTTTGTATAAGGTGTGAGATGGTGTCCTGTTCTCATTCTTTTGGATATGGATATCCAGTTCTCCAAGCACCATTTGTTGGAGAGGCCATTTTTCTCCCAGTTGTGTGGACTTGGTGGCCTTGTCAAATATCGGATGACTATATATGCAAGGATCTATATCAGAACTCTCAGATCAGTTCCATTGTTCAGTATGTCTATCCTTGTGCCAAAACCATGCAGTGTGACAACTCTAGCTTTTAGTACATTTTAAAGTCAGGTAGTGACTCCTCCTATTTCATTTGTCTTTTTTGATATGTCTTTGGCTATTCAGGGCCTCTTGACCTTCCAAATAAATTTCATAGTTTTCCCAATTCAGTAAAAAAAATGCTGTGTGATTTTTATTGGGATTGCATTAAATCTGTAGATCAGTTTGTGTTGGATAGATACCTTAATGATGTTTAGTATTCCTATCCATGAACAGGGAACATTCATTTATTTAAGACTTCTTAGATTTCCTTTAACAGGGTTGTGTAGTTTCCTGCATATAAATCATGTATATCTTTAGTAAAATTTATTCCTAGGTATTGGATTCTTTAAGTTGCTATTGTAAATGGGATTATTTTCTTGATTTCGTCCACAAATTGCTCATTATTGGTGTACAGAAATGCTACTGATTTTCGCACATTGATCTTATAACCTGCAACTTTACTGAACTAATTTATAAGCTCTAGAAGCTTTGTAGTAGATTTCTCAGGACTTTCTCAGGACTTTCCCAGGACTTTATATAGGATCATGTTGTTTGGAAATAGGGAAATTTTTACTTCTTCCTTTCCAATTTGGTTGCCTTTTGTATCTTTTTCTTGCCTAATTGTTTGGGCAAGTACTTCTAACAAAGTGTTAAATAGAAGAAGTGAAAGTGGGCATCCTTGTCTTGTTCTTGATCTTAGAGGGAAAATTTTAGGATTTCACCATTGACTATGATGTAAGCTGTGGGTTTTTCATATATATCCTTTATCATGTTGAGGAAGTTTCCTTCTATTCCTATTTTTGTAGTGTTTTTATCAGGAAAGTTTGCTGTATTTTGTTGAATGCTTTTTCTGTGGTTTTTTTCTTTCAATCTGTTTATGTGGTGTATTACATTGACTGATTTCTTTATGTTGAACTATCCTTGCATACCAGGGATAAAACCCTTTTTGTCATGGTGTATAATTCCATCTGTTGTTGAAAACATTTAGCAAGTATTTTATTGAGGATTTTAGCATTTAGTTTCCTTTCAGAGATTGGTCTATAGTTTTCCTTTCTTGTGGCATCTTTGTTGGGCTTTAATATTAGGGTGATGTTAGCATCACAGAATGAATAAGGCAATTTTCCCTTCACTTCTGTGTGTGTGTGTATATTATATATATATATAATTTTTTTTTTTTAAGAGTTTAAGCAGGATTGGTGTTAGTTATTTCCAGAATGTTTGGTAAAACTCACCATGAAGCTGTCTGGTCTGGGCTCTTCTTAGTTGGGAGGCTTTTAATGAGTAAGTCTATCTCATTAGTTATAATTGGTCTGTTGAGTTTATCAATTTCTTCTTTTGACAATGTGGACTGCTTGTGTGTTTCTAGGACTTTCTCCATTTCTTTTACATTATTCATCTTGTTGTCATATAATTTTTCAAAATAGCCTCTTATGATACTCTTTATTTCTGTGGGGTCAGTGGTGCTATCCTCTCCCTTTCTTATTTTATGTATTTTCATCTTCTTTCTTTTTTCCTTTGTTAGTCTAGCTAAGGGTTTGGCAATTTTATTCATTTTCTCAAAGAACCAGGCTTTGGTTTTATTTTTTCTAGTGCTTACTTATTTTCAATTTCATTTATTTCTGCTCTTATCTTTTTTATTTTCTTTTTTCTACTTCCTTTGGGATTAGTTTGTTGTTCTTTTTCTGATTCCTCCAGGTGTGCAGTTAGGGCTTTGATTTTAGCTATTTCTTCTTTTTGATTATAGGCATTTATGGCTATGAATTTCCCTCTCAGTATTGCTTTTGCTGAATCCCATAGGTGTTGATACATTGTGTTGTAATTTTCATTCATTTCAAGGTAGTTACGGATTTCTTTTGAGATTTCTCCTTGATCCACTGTTTGTCTAAGAGTATGTTGTTTAACTTCCATATCTTTGTGCCTAATCTGGGTCTCTGCCCCTTAGAGATTTAGAGCTTCATTCCATTGTGGTCAGAGAAATTGACCACAATTTCAAAATTCAAAAATTTCAATCTTTTTGAATTCATTGAGAGTTTTTCTGTGGCCTAGTATGTGGTCTATCCTGGAGAATGATCCATGTGCACTTGAGAAGAAAGTATATCCCAGTGTATTTGGGTGTAATGTTCTGTATATGTCTATGAGGTCTAGGTCCTCCAATGTAGTATTCAAATTCTTTGTATCTTTATTGGGTCTCTGTCAATATGTTCTGTCTAATGGTGATAATGGTGTTTATTAAAGTCCCCTACTATAATTGTAGAGGCATCTATTTCTCCATTTTTTCCCAGTGTTTGCCTTGTGTATTTTGAGGCACCCTGGTTAGGTGCAGAAATGTTTGATTCTTCTTCCTCCTGCTGGATTACCCATTTTATTAGTATATAGTGTCCTTTTTTGTCTCTTACAATAGTCTTGCATTTAAAGTCTATTTTGCCCAATATTAGTTTAGCTACTCCCACCCTTTTTTTTTGGTTATTTTTTGCTTGTAAAATTGTTTTCCAACCATTCACTTTCAGCCTCCTTGCATACCTGGGTTTAAGGTGGGTTTCTTATAGACAGCATATAGATGGGCCATATTTCCTTATCCATTCTGCCCATCTGTGTTTTTGACTGGTGAGTTTAATCCATTAACAATCAGTATTATATCTGTAAAGGAATTACTTACATTAGCCATATTTTCTTTAGGTTTATATATGCTAAATAGTTTTATTTCTCAAATTTCATCTTTTTAGTTGTTCTTACACTCTCCTCTCCTGTTTTTTTCCTTTCAATCTGCAGAACTCCCTTTAGTATTTTTTGAAGTGCACTTTTCTTATTGACATATTCACTTAATTTCTGTTTATCTGTGAGTATTTTGAGCTCTCCCTCATTTTTGAATGCCAGGTTTGCTGGATAGAGAATTTTTGGCTGTAAGTTTTTTCTTTTAGCTCCTTTACTATATCTTTCCACTGCCTTTTTGCATCCATGGTTTCAGAGGAGAAATCAACTGATTTCTAGTATGACCCAGACTTCTGGTTAATTCTATACTTACTTCTATACTTAACTATGGTTAATTCTATACTTAACTTTCTGAGGAATCACTAAACTGTTTTCCACAGTGGCTGTACCACTTTACATCCCCAACAACAAACAAGTATTCCTATTTCTCCACATCCTTTCCATCACTTGTAATTTTCCCATTTTTAAAAATAGTAGCCGAAAGCGATGTGGCTCAAGCATTTGGTCACCCACCTACCACATGGGAGGTCCTGGGTTTGGTTCCTGTGCCTCCTAGAGAAGACAAGCAAGAGAGTGAGCTGACCCAATGGGCTGGAGCAATGGGCTGGCATGGGGAACTGACACAAAAAGATGACTCAACAAGGAAACACAATGAAACACACGAGAAAGCAGGGAGTGGAGGTGGCTCAAGCGACTGGGAGCCTATTTCCCACATGGGAGGTCCTTGGCTTTGTTCCCAGTGCCTTCTTAAGAGAAATGAGCAGACTCAGAGAGTGTATAACAAATGGACACAGAGCATACAGTGAGTGCAAACAATGGGGGGAGGGGGTGAATGTGTGAGAGAAATAAAATAACTCTTAAAATAATTGGGAAGTGGATGAGGCTCAAGCAATTGGGCTCCTGTCTACAATATGGGAGGCCTGGGGTTTGATTCCTGGGGCCTTGCGGTGAAGGCAAGCTGCCCTGAGCTGGTGACCCACATGTGCAAAGCTGATGGCCCACACTGCAGAGAGCTGGCACAGCAGACCAGAGAGATGAGGTGGCTCAAGCAATTGAGTGCCTCTCTCCTACACTGGAAGTCACAGAAAGAACACATAGCGAGTGGACACAGAGCAGACAGCAAGTGGAAAACAATGGGGTGGGGGGCAGCGAAAAAAAAGACAAAATCATTAAAAAAAAAGTAGCCATTCTAGCGGTTGTGAAATACTATCACATTGTGGTTTTGATTTGCATTTCCCTTATGGCTAATGACACTAAATATATTCATATGTTTACTGGCTATTTGTATGCTTTTTTGGAGAAATATCTAAGTCTTTTTCTCATTTTTCAATTGGACTGTTTTTGTTGTTGTTGTTGGAGTTCTTTATATATTCTGGGTATTAAGCTCTTATCAGATATATGATTTCCAAATATTTTCTCCCATTCTGTACATTATCTTTTCACTTCCTTGATAAAGTCCTTTGATGTAAGAAAGTTTTTAATTTTGATGAAGTCTCATTTATCTTTTCTTTTGTTGCTAGTGCCCAAGAAACACTGCCTAACAGAGAGTATAGAAAATGTTTCCCTAGTGTTTTCTTCTAGGAGTTTTATAGTTTTAGTTCATATACATACTTAGGTCTTTGATTCATTTTGAGTTAGGTTTTGTATATGGGTGAGGTAGGGGTCCACCTTCATTCTTTTGCATATGGTTATCCAGTTCTCCCAGCATTATTTGTATAAATATATATATTCTATCTGTCTATCTATCTATCTATCTATCTATCTATCTATCTATCTATCTATCTATCTATCTATCTATCTATCTATCTATCTTTTTAAGGTAATTGAACCTGGGACCTTGCATGTGGGATAATGGTGCTCAACCACTGACTTGTTTTTTGCTTTTTTCTTATTGTTTCCTTATTTTTTGAGGAGATACCAGGAACTGTACCTAGGACCTCCCATGTGAGAAGCAGGTGCTCAACTGCTTGAAGCACTTCTGCTCCCCTAAATATATATTTTTTATTAGAGAAGTTATGAACTTACAAAACAATAATGCAAATGTGCAGATTTCCCATATAACATCCCTCCACCAACACATTACATTTGTTAGATTATGACATAAGAGCATCAGACTATTACTTTTAATTATGGTGTATGAATATATCCAGTATAGTTTTTCCATACCCCCCAATTACTAACACAGTACTTCTTTGACTTTGATGCAAGAATATTACAATATTGCTAACTATAGCCCATAGGTTACATTATGTATTTTTCTCATGTAGCTTCACTTCCTTACCACCTTGTAATAGTGATGTACATATGTTCTAGCTCATAGAAGAACAGTTTTGTATTTGTACTGTTAGCCACAATTGTCATCTATCTCTGGGTTCACTATGTAATTCAGTCCCTAGATTCTTCTCTAGTTTTCTTCCAGTTGACATTTATAGATTACCCCTTTCAGCCACAATCCCATTTACAAACCAGCTGTGTTAATTATACTTGTATAATGTATTCTATCAACTCTATTCATTACCACATTTTTATGGCCAAGCTAATTAAAACTACTACAGACATTAAGCATAAGTTCCCCATCTCAGTCCTCCTATCTCTAATAACCTATACTCTAGATTTTAACTCCATGTGTTCACTTTTCATATTTAGTTCATACTAGTGAGACCATACAATATTTTTCCTTTTGTGTCTGGATTATTTCACTCAGCATAATGTCTGCAAGGTTCATCCATGTTATCATCCATGTCCCAATTTCACTTCTTTTTACAGCAGCATAGTATTCCATCCCATGTATAAAGCACATTTTGTTTGTTCGTTCATCAGCTGCTGATGGACTCTTGTGTTGTTTCCATCTTTTGGCAATTGTGAATAATGCTATGAACATTTGTCCCTGCACTATTTTTTGATGTTCTTACTGCTTTTATCCTTAATAAACTTGTTAAGGAGGTGAGATGCAGATTGAAGCTGAACTTAAATCTGTTTCCTTACTGTAATATGTATTATTAGTACATACCAGTAAATGAATGCACTGAAAACTGTAGGATTTGCAAAAAGGGATTTTCTGTGAATAAAATATGAATACGTGTTTTAAATTATTTGAGTTTGTGCATTAAAATGCACTTTTGTTAATAATCAGATAGTCAAGAAACTGGTGGCTTTCAAAGTACTAGTATACTCCTAAACACTATTTGTAAAATAATAAAAAATAAGAATATTAAGATTTATGCAAAGGAATATCAATAGCATACAATGTTCTAATCTTCAAAATTATATATTTATCGGATTGTATTAAGCCCTACAATAAAAATAACTTCAACTTTTATTAATGTAATATAACCCAAAGTACACAATAAAAAGGAAAATAAAACTTTTTTAAAAAAGATTATTCTAATAAAAGGAATTACAAAAAGTTTAGTAACTTGAGATGCTATTCTGGAACATATGCCACTGGTTCAAATGTGCAAGCTCCAACTTAACAAATGTTTAAAGTATTTGAGTCTTAAAAACAGTGCCAAAATAAACTACATCTTCTCTAGAGATGACATATTTAGCTAAGCACAAGCAATATAAATCTTTCAACCATTTCATGTATTTGTTTGAAAGCCTCAGAAGCCACGTGCATTTCCAATAAAACATGAACAAAATGCTAAAATCACTGAAGCCTAACAGCTGGCACATAAATCAATTTTTAAAAAGGCAAATGTAATTTTTCAGTATGTGTATGTCTTTGTATATATACAAACAGACAAGGTATATAGAACTGTATATAGAGATAAATAATAATTTATCTATTTCTATAATAATTATCAACTGTAGATAATAATTATCAACAACACATTATTGTCTGAAAAATTTGGGTTTCATGCAAACCATATATGAGAGGACAAAATGTGTAAGTTATGGTTATTTTACCATCTCATGCCTCATTAAACATAAATATTTAAAAATAGCAAACTCTAAAAGTAATTATGATGTGAAAAATTTTGATCTTTTAAAATTCTATGCCACTATATCCAATATTAAAACTACAGGATGTTACTATTCTAACATTTTTGTGACATAAATTAATTCTACCAGATAAAAAGATTTATCTAACAGATAAAGATTCTTCAGTTAACTTCAATAGGAAAATATACAAAGGATCAACTTTCTCACTTAAAAAAATATGCAAAATATTTCATTAGATAATATATTAAAATATTTCAAATACTTTTAATATAATAGCTTATTTGTAAAAATATAATTACATTTAGTCATATATTAATAATTAACTAACAACCTACTATAATTGCTTATATCTTGCTTATAATTATAACTTGCTTATGACTGGCTTTATCTCTAACAGTTCCTTTAGGAGATAGAATGAGCATTTAAATTTAAACTACCGTTTAATAAAACTACACTGTCGGTGTCAACACAAACCAAATTAAAAATACAGTACAAAATAAGTCAAGATTATTTTTATTAACAATGAATTGTCACAATATAGCTAATTAGTGCAGGGAAAAATGTTGCTTGTATACTATACAGAGGTAGTAATAATGTGATGCTATTTACACAGAAAGTTCATATTACTGTACTTCATTGAGAGAAACATACTATCTTGATTGCTAGAGAATTAATATGTATGTATATAAAAGAAATGGTACAATAATAGCAAAAACTACAAGAGTTAAAATCTTTTATTTTTGTTGTTGTTGTTATGGAACGGTTTGGAGATCTGCTGTGGCATGGGATTTAGTCATAAGACCTCAGTTGTGCTTTCCCAGGTAACCGCTGAAGGGGCAGGTCCTGGTGCAATATGGCCGAGGCCATCTCCTCAGCCATTTGGTGTCTATTGTGGCCAAGCAGGTACTTTTGGGCTGGAAGGAGGTGTTGGTGTACTGCAAAGGCATCAAAAATAAGCTCAAGTACCTGTCCTTCCACAGGTACATGAATACTACCCAGTCCTGTGGCCTCTACTACTTCTGGGCCTCCAACTGGACCGTACAAGGCATGCTACACCACAAGATCAAGTGTGGCCAGGCCATCCTGGACCACCTCATGGTGTTCGATGGGATCTTGTCCCACTATGACAAGAAAAAGCAGTTGGTAGTTCCTGCTGCCTTTAAGGTTTTATGTCTGAAGCCCACATGTGAATTTGGCTACCTGGGGTGCCAAACTCAAAAGGTTGGCTGGAAGTACCAGGCTGTGACAGCCACCCTGGAGAAGAAGAGGAAAAGAAGGCCAAGACTTGTTACAGAAAGAAGATGCAGCTCATGAGGCTGCAGAAACAGTCCAAAAAGAATGTGAAGAAAGCTTACAAATACATAGAGGTTCTCAAGACCCCAGGACTCCTGGTCTGAGCCCAATAAAAACTGTTTATTCCGTAAAAAAACCAAAACAAAACCCACCGCCCCCTTAAAAAAAACACCTCAGTTGTAATTCCTAGCCAGTTCCTGACATAGTCCCAGCTTCTCTGGGTCTATTTCCTCATCTGTAAAATGAACTTCAACTAATAACAATAAAACTAGAATTATCATCATTATGTGGATGATGATAAATATATAATATTTATTACTACATGGTTGTCGATAGGATCAAATGAAAAAACAGATGTGAAAGGACTTTGTGAATCCTCAAGTGCTACAAATGTTTGTACTATCCTTTTCTTTTACTCAGAACTCCTTATTGTTACATGGAGAAGTGGATTCTCATGTTATGATAGGAATTAAAAATAAAGCAAAGTCATGGTAACATATCTGAGCAGTGTGAAATATTTCTGAAGGTGCATTATTTTTGAGTCTACAAAGAACTAATCTACAGAGAGCCAGGTTATTCCTTCATACAAAAAAGTAAAGGGAAGTGGATTTGGCTCAACGGATAGAGTGTTCGCCTACAATATGGGAGATCAAGGGTTCAAACCCAGGGCCTCCTGACCCATTTGGTGAGCTGGCCCATGTACAGTCCTTATGAGTGCAAGGAGTTCCGTGCCATGCATGGGTGTTCCCCGCGTAGGGGAGTGCCACGTGCAAGGAGTGCACCCTGCAAGGAGAGCCGACCTGCACAAAAAAAGTGCAGCCTGCCCAGGAATGGTGCTGCACACAGGGAGAATTGATACAGCAAGATGACACAACAAAAAGAGACGCAGATTCCTGGTGCCGCTGACAAGAATACAAGCGGGCACAGAAGAACACACAGTGAATAGACACAGAGAGCAGACAATGAGGGGTGGCAGGAAGGGGAAAGAAATAAATAAAAAACAAATCTTAAAAAAAAAATGTAAAGATTATACTGAAACATTGTTTGTAGACATTTATAAGTACAAGGAGTCCATCAATGATAATATTAGACTGTAATACTTTGCATTTGTAATTTTGTGGACAACTCTCTTTCAAGGGGATGTGTGATATTTCTGACAAGTTGTCTACATTGAACAACAGTGGGTGTTAGAATTGTATAGTGATTTTAACTTTATAATACCGAGTACCAAAAAATGTTCATCTGAATTTTGATTATAGAAATTAACCTTAAATCAGATCATTAGGTACAGAAAAAGATGTCTGAAAATGGTAAAATGCTTTTATATAATACATTGTGTTTTCCGTAATCTCAAGCAAAATAATTCAAGAAAAGTCTGTGTTCTTCAGGACTAAGTTGAAAAGTCAAGTGTCCTTGAAATTTTTAAAAGGAAGATTCAGAAATGGACTAGTCTTCCACAGTATGTGAAAAAACAAACAAGGAAACAAACACACACATACACACACACAAACAAAACTGTTTTTCTTTACCTAATTGTACCTTTTAGATGGCTTTTAAAAGGGTCTGTTCTTAAATGTAGAGAGGTGTTACAGGTTTTAATTAGAGCCCAGAGATAAGACTCCATGCCTGATCACATTACTAAAAATTTCTTCTATTTATATACTTATGGGGACATATCTTATCACTGGTTTATGAGAGACTATAATTCTCTTTAGGAAAGAATTATTGTTATAAAGCAAATCCAGTCAGTTTATTTTTAACCATGGTTGTCCCCTAATTTATTTTCTAATTCTCTTAGTTTAAAAATCATTTACAAGCAGGCAGCACAAGTAAATTCAAAATTTGAACTCAATGGGATGGTTCTGCCAGTTAATTTAATGGATACAGATTTAATAAGAAAGATACAGGGTTTATTAGCATTAAGATTCTTTTGTCACCAATGAGAAACACCTTACCTTTTCCTGCAGAGTAGAAAAAATTCAGATAATCACCAGTGATAGAGAAAGAGAGAAGCATTAATTTATTTGAGACTTCAATGATAAGGATGAATAAAAAAATGTACAGACTTGCTTACATTTTTACTGATTCAATCTCTACCTAACTATTTCATTCTATTCTAGGCAAAACCAGTTGCTACTGGCCTCTCATTTATTCAATCTAAAAAAAAGTAATTTATTTTTCCTATAGCCCAAAACACAACACCTCAATTTTATTCATAATTTCATATGCTTTGCTGTAATTTTTTAGTTATTTCTTAAATAAAAGAAAAAAGTAGGTAACCTGAACCAAGTTGTTCACTTTTAAGTCTTTATATTTTCACATTATAATTTCACTGTATAACACACAATTAGACTCCTCTCCTCATCAAAAATTCAAATGTCAATCTAAATTAAGATAATAAAAAAGAATGCTTATCAGTTTGATAATCTCCTCTCTTTTAGGTAGAGGCAGGCTGGCACATGCTGATTTTCAAGCAAAAAAGTGTCCCAACATATTAAAAACACTGACAATATAATTTGTAAGTACACCTTAACAATCTCCTGTTTTTATTGAAAACAGTCTCCTTTACTTACAAAAATCATGTCTTCATGAGTGTAATTTTAATGTAACAAGCTCTTATTAAAGCAAGCTTATGCATTTAATTCTTGGCATCTATACTTAATATTCTATAATATTAACAAAGATTACAGGTGTGCATTGAAGGAAGATTATTTACTCTTAAGTCTGAGCCTCTCTCATTGGTTAAGAAATATATTATATATAGAAATCTGCGTGTGTTTGAAGTTTGACCTAACATAGTAGGTTAAGGTTTTGACAATATTTACTTTGCTGCATTTTGATTCTGAAAAGGCCATATGTGAAGATATGATGCTGACCAAACTTACCATGTTTCTATAATGGTCTCTCAGTAAAAAAAATATATATTAAAATTCACTGAAATATAAAATAGTTACAAAATAAGCTACAATTTTAACTACCCAATGGTAAAGTTCTATAGTTAATACATTTGGATAAATAACTGAGCAGCAAAGTGGTTAAACATTTGTGATTTGATTTTATCTCAGCTTGGAATGTGGCTGGAGTGTCCCACTTCTAACAACTGTTTGCTAAGTTAAGGTTTTAGTGTTTACACAGTGTTGAATGAAGCAGCCTGGTCACCAGATGTGATCGGTTCCCCAGATTGTCGTTTTTTCCGTCAGATCACTGTCCTAATGGTCCCTGTTCCAACCTTCTTCCTCAGGACATCCACCAACCTTTCCAATCTAAGTTGGGGGAAGGGAGAGAATGGGAGGGAAGAAAGAAAATAAAATGTATGATTATTTTTAGGAATATTTTGGCTGAAAAAGGACAGTATTTGCCTGTGACCAAGCAGTCCTGGTAGTCATGTTAAGAACAAAGCATTTTTTGGTCTTATATATTATACACAGATATTATAAATAAAAGGAGAGTATGCCAAGTTACCTGATGAAAATAAAACCAGGAGTTGGGTGGGAAAAACTTCATATCCCAGTAGCATGAAAAAATTGAAATATATACAAATGATTGGACACTAATAAACCCAGACTTTCAATACTATAATGAAAAAGTTTCTGTTTCTGAGTACTTGAAATAGGCTAGGAATTGCCTATATTCTTCAAAGCTTTTCAGTTGAAGAAAGGTTATTTTTCAATGATTAAAAACCATCAAATATGGAGTGGATGTAGCTCAAGTGGTTGAGCGCCTGCTTCTTATGTAGGAGGCCAAGTTAGATCTCCAGTACCTCCTAAAAACAAAACAAACAAATAAATGAACAAACCAACTCCACTGAGGAGCAGATATAGCTCAGTGGTTGAGCACCTGCTTCCCCCATGTCAAACCCTGGTAACTCCTAAAAAAAAACAAAAGCAAAAATAAAAAACCATCAAATAAACTGAAACTAGAGTTCAGAAGCCTATTCTACAGTATGTAGGGTACTCTATGGGAAGGAGATAATGTTCATGTGAATCAATGAGTTTTGCTTGACAAAAAATGAGAGTATCAGACCATGATTTTTTTAAAATAATTTTTTTTAAAATAAAGATTTCTCTCCCCCCTCCAGCCCCCTGTTGTTTGCTTTCTGTGTCCATTCACTGTGTGTTCTTCTGTGTTTGCTTATATTCTCATTAGGCAGCTCCGGGAACCAATCCTGGGATCTGCCAGAGTGGGAGAGTAGTGATCATTCTCTTGTGCTATCTCAGCTCCCTGATCTGCTGTGTCTCTTATTGTTTCTCCTGTGTCTCTTTTTGTTGTGTCATTTTGCCATACCAGCTCTCTGTGTGGCCCAGCACTCCACATGGGCCAGTTTGCCACACAAGCCAGCTTGCCTTCACCAGGAGGCCCTGGGCATCGAACTCTATACCTCCCATATGGTAGGTGGGAGCCGAACTCCTTGAGCCACATCTGCTTCCCCATGATTTTTTAAAATGTTTTCTACTGAAGACCTAAAGCCTCAACCCAAATCTTTCTTGAAATCTTCCTTATAAGTGAAAATCATGCCCAGCAGCTTTCATTACACAATTTCCCCCTCTCGTACATTGTTGAATGACATAGCCTAGTCTGTATCACATTTAGCTTCATTTATATGAATCTATGCACAAGGGTCCTTTGTAAATAAACACAGCACAGAGTGGGACACTTTAAAAATGAGGGTTTTCTTTGCATCATATATACTGGTTTAGATAGTTTGAGGGTATCAGTAAGGAATGGATTAATCAATTGCACTGAAAACTGGTTCAAGTTAATTGGATGATTCTGTATATATCAAGAGGTTCCATTAACTGAAAGCAGGAATATGAGACAAAATAATTCAGTGCATCAAAATTATTTTCTTTGAGAAAATAATTATCATAAAATAAAAAGATGAATCTTGCTTTTTACTACAAATTTCTCAACTATAAATTATACATAAATATTATACATCCATGGGAAACGGACTTGGCTCAATGGATAAGATGTCCGCCTACCATATGGGAGGTCTGCAGTTCAAACCCTGGGTCTCCTTGACCAGTGTGGAGCTGGCCCATGTGCAGTGCTGATGCACGTAAGGAGCGCAGTGTCACGCAAGGGTGTCACCCATGTTGGGGAGACCCATGCACAAGGAGTGCTCCCTGTAAGGAGAGCCACCCAGCGCAAAAGCAAGTGCAGCCTGCCCAAGAATGGTGCCGCACACGGAGAGCTGACACAGCAAGATGACGCACCAAAAAGAAACACTGATTCCCGGTGCCACTGATAAGGATAGAAGCGGTTACAGAAGAACAGACAGCAAATGGACACAGAGAGCAGACAACTGGGGTGGGGGAGGGGAGAGAAATTAAAAAAAAAATCTTAAAAAAAATTACACATCCACTAAAATAGCTTGAGAATAGTGGCACAAATACCCAAAATAAATATAAGGTTAGGATTACCTAAATCCTTTAAAGCAAAGTTTCACTAATTTGAATTGGGGAAGGAGGAAGAAAACTAGCACTCAATGAATCGGAGAACTACAGTATGAAATACAGAATATTCTTAAAGTGAACTGGAGTTATTGTAAAATCCAAGAGTAACTTGAATTAACTGTTAACAAATGATGAGCCACTAATAGTATTTCTTTTTATATATTGTGTTAAAAGCCAGAAAATATTGCTATTTATTTAACGATATCCTTCCCATACAATATAATTTCACTATTAAATATTTTTAAAAACTTCCTCATAATGTAAAAGCAATTTACATTTGCTTTTTATTTAATAATGGTTATTATTATAAATTCAGAATCGAATTAATACCATATTACTGAAATGAAACTATTATTTTGGCTTCTCCTTTACAGATAAGACTCCTCTTTTTTCTTTAAAAAAATATATTAGGACATCTTTCTATTTAGAACTCTTAATCTTGCTAAGGTAAGAAGTTAGGAGGAAATACTTAAATATGATGTTTTGCAATGTCTCTACTACATTTCAACAATTACTAGATTAAGCACATTCTCAGTTTATCCAGGTTGAATGATGTATGAAAATTTGATCTCAGAAATGAGAAAAATGTCAATTACTATTTTTGCAAAAGGTTACTGTCTTTTGAAACACAATGAAGTACCTATTCCCTTTGTAAGGAATGGAATACACCTGCCAAACGTGGGATGTGCTAACAGGAAGGTAGGTGTGTTTGTCTGTTGAAGTACTTTGCAGGCTTTGCCTGCAGGCTATCCTTTACCATCCAAATCAATAATATCCTTTAAAAAAATTATGCAGCTCTCTAAAATAGGTTCCAATTGCTTTACATATTACTTAGAGATATTTTCTCCAAATGGTTCATGAAACAGGGCTGGGATAGGATTCGGATTTCTGTATTTTAAGTATGAAGAAACTGAAGTACAGAAGTAAACACTTATACAAGGTTCTGAGGTAAGACAGTGACAAATACTAGGTTTGTATCCTTGTTTAGTTCAGAGCTTTTCCCACTAGGGTTTGAGTTACCAGAGAGCTACACATTTAGAAGTATGGCACAATGGATTGTTTTAATAATATCTTTAAATTTTCCCCCTCATGTTCTTATTTAAATTGAGAAAGTACTTGCTGATTTCAGCTACTATTTTATTTTATTTTATTTAAAGATTTATTTCTCTCCCCTTCTCCTCCCCGCCCCAGTTGTCTGTTCTTTGTGTCTATTTGCTGTGTGTTCTTTGTCCGCTTCTGTTGTTGTCAGCGGCATGGAAATCTGTTTCTTTTGGTTGCGTCATCTTGTTGTGTTAGCTCTCCATGTGTGCGGCACCATTCCTGGGCAGGTTGCACTTTCTTTCTCGCTGGGCGGCTCTCCTTACGGGGCGCACTCCTTGCGCGTGGAGCTCCCAAGGAGCTCCCCGGCGCGGGACACCCCTGTGTGGCAGGGCACTCCTTGCGTTCATCAGCACTGTGCATGGGCCAGCTCCACATGGGTCAAGGAGGCCCGGGGTTTGAACCGCGGACCTCCCACGTGGTAGACAGCTGCCCTAACCACTGGGCCAAGTCTGCTTCCCAATTTCAACTACTATTTTAGAAATACTATATTAGAAAGCAAATCCATGACATTGTACACAATTAGGAAATAAAAGTTACAAAGTATTATTTGCTATAATACAATTTCTATATAAATTTGAGAAATATTTATATTTTAAATAGTTTTCTATCCTGAATTGAAACATTATTTTCATGTTTTCTATGTAACTCTATATACATACATACATATACATATACACACACACACTATAATGGAATGCATAATTTTCCACCAAGATAAGCCATAAATTATTTATTAATTTTCCCATTTGGTTTACTACCACTTTTCCTCTTAAGGACTATGGTAGTATTATTTCCAAAGGTAAATAATATTTAATGCATTCAGACTATGTGCCAGGAACTATGAGAATAATTTATGCACATATTTAATTTTCATTTTAACTCTATGAAGTAGATATTATCAGATGACAAAATTAAGGATATAGAGGGTAATTTGATCAAAGCCATATAGCCAGTGAGTTTTGGAGCTGTGTTGTGATTCTAGGTCTACCTGCCAAGCTGCTGATGTTCCTCATGTGCTACACTGCCTATACAAGTGCTGTGACTTTTAAGGCTTATTTCTGAATTTTTGTGGGCCTGAATTACTTTTATTGACAACGGGACAGCCTAATAGAAAGAAGTGAAAACAGGACAAATTCCTCATCAATCAAATGAATTGTACCAAAGTGAAAATCTTAATATTGACTCCACTTTTGAAAATATTTTTGTATTCACAATCGACCAAACATTTTCTTCTCCAGAAAAAACATTCATATTATTTAGGCAATGAAGTCACCCTATAAAACATGTTTGGCATTTTTTTCAAGGTGAAAGAACTAGGGGAATCCAAGAGAGATGGATAATAATCTTCCCTCTACTAGACAGGTCAGAAAAGTCACTAAAAATGCACATATACATGCTCATGAAAGTACACATATACATACTCACAAAATAACACACATTACATGCTTACAAATAAGGGAATATCAAATGGAAAAAGGATGAATTGAAAAGAGAAAAAAAGAAAGAACATTCACATTTAAAACAGGCGGTACTGATATCTTAACAAGATTAAGTCTTCCAATCTATGAACATGGGATATCTTTTCATTTATTTAGGTCTTGTTTAATTTCTTCCTGCAATGTTTTATAGTGTTCAATATACAAGTCTTCCATGTCCTTCATTAAATTTATTCTTAGGCATTTTATTGTTTTAGATGCTATTGTATATGGGATTGTTTTTCGGATTTCCTTTTCATGTTTGTGGCAATTTTAGATTATTTATGAATTCCAAAAAGAGAGATTATGTTTGTAAACTGGTCTGTTCCTTTGGGCATGATACCCTTTGATTGTATTAGATTCAGCTGATATGTCTTTGATTAAATTATATTAAAATTAGGGCTTGATTTGACCATGTCAATAGGGTATAACTCAGTTTAAGTCCCCACTCTCTTGGTGTGCTGATTTAAACAGACAGAGAAGAAGATACAGAAGAAGAGAGATTTTTGTCAGTTTTAATCCTGGAGCCCCAGGGAGAGATGAGCCATTCACCCGATACTTTATAGCTGACTTGTGAAGAGAATAGCACAGCTGACAAGCCCTGAGAGAGGAGCCCTATGCCAGCCTACAGCTGAGATTGGAAGAAGCTGGGCCCATGGAGTCTTAAGAGGAAGAAGGAAGGACAGACCAGGAGAAATCGACCACCATCTTGTTTCAACATGTGGCAACTGACTTTGGTGAGAAATCAAACTGGAGTTGGACTGTTTAGGTGCTTGTAACTCTATACCCCAAATAAATATCCTTTTAAAAGCCAGCAGATTTCTGGTACTTTGTATCAGTGCCCCTCTTAGCTAATGCAATGTTCATTACTGGCATATAGAAACCCAACTGACATCTGCTTGTTTATCATTTATACTGCAACTTTGCTGAATCTGTTCATTAGTTCTAGTAGCTTTCTTGTAGGGTTTTCTTTTTTTTTAATGAAAAAAATTTGTTTTTGAATTTCTAATTAGGATCATCCCATTTGACAGTTGGGAAAGTTTTACTTCTTCCTTTCCAACTTAGATGCCTTTTATTTCTTTCTCTTGCTTAATTGCTCTAGTTGGAGCTTCTAGTACAATTATAAATAACCGTGGTGACAGCAAGCAACCTTGTTTTCTTCCTGATCTTAGGGGGAAAACTAGTCTTTCACCACAGAGTATATTTGCTGGGAGTTATTCTAAATGACCTTTACCATGTTCAGAGAGTTCCCTTCTATACCTAGTTTTTTGAGTGTTTTTATCCTGAAAGGATGTTGGATTTTGTCAAATGTCTTTTCTGCATTAATTAATTATATGCTTTTTTCCTTCATTCTATTATTAATGTGGTGTATTAAATTAGTTGATTTTCTTATGTTGAACTATTCTTGTTTTCTTGGAATAAATCCCACTGGTCATGGTATATAATCCTTGCAATATACTGTTGGATTTAGTTTCCTAGTATTTTGTTAAGGATTTTGGTCTCTATATTCATAAAGGATATTGAACTGTAATTTTCTTTTCTTGTGCTGTGTTAATCTGGCTTTGGTATCAGGTAATACTGACCTCAGAATGACTAATCCTTCCTCTTCTATTTTTGGAAGAGTTTGAGAAGGATTAATGTTAAATCTTCTTTAAAGGTTTAGTAGAATTCAGCAGCAAAACTATCTAGTACTGGACTTTTCTTAGTTGGGAGGTTTATAATTCAATCTATTTACTTGTTATAGGTCTGTTTAGATTTTCTAATTCTTTTTGCATCAGGTTAGGTAATTGGCATGTTTCAAGGAATCTGTCCATTTCAACCAAGTTTTCAAATTTGTTAAGCATATAATTGTTCACAGCATCACCTATAATCCTTTTTACTTCTGTAAGGATGGTAGTAATGTCCCCATTTTCATCCTGATATTAGTTATATTTGTCCTCTCTTTGTTGGTCTGGCTAAAGGCTTGCTGATTTTATTCAACTTTTCAAAACACCAACTTTTGGTTTTGTTGATTCTTTCTATTGTTTTTCTAGTTTTTATTTCATTTATCTTGGCTCTGATCATTATTATATCTTTCCTTCTACTAACTTTGGGTTTTGTTTGTTCTTCTTGTTCTATTTTTCTTTAGGTGTGAAATTAGGTTATTGATTTGTGATCTATCTTCCTTTTTAACACAGGCATTTAGAGCTATAAATTTCCCACTTAGCACTGCCTTCCCTGCATCCCATAAGTTTTGGTAGGTTGTGTTTTCATTTTCACTCAATCTCAATGTATTTCCCAATTTCCCTTGTGATTTCTTCTTTGATGCATGGGTTGTTTAACAGTGTGCTGATTAACTTCCACATTTTTAAAGTTTCCAGTTTTCTTTTTGTTACTGATTTCTAGCTTCATTCTATTTTAGTCCAAGAAGATACTTTGCATGATTTCAATATTTTAAAATTTATTAAGATTTGATTTGTGGCCTAACATAAGAAAAATGTTCCACCTGCACTTGAGAAGAATGTGTATTCTGTTGTTGTAAAGTGGCGTGCTCTACATACGTCCATTAGGTCTAAATGGATAATAGTGTTGCTCAAGTTTTCTATTGCCTTATTGATATTCTGTGGAGATGTATCAATAATTGAAAGTGGTATATTAAGTCCCATCTATTATTGTAGAACTATCTATTTCTCTCCTCAATTATGTCAAGTTTTCTTCATTTATTTTTGCGCTCTGTTGTGAGATGCATATATGTTTATAGTCATTTTATCTTTTTGCTGGATTGAACCTTTTATTAATATATACTTCTTTTTCTCATGTAAACTTTTTTGACTTAAATTCTTTTTTGTCTGACAATAATGTAGCTGCTCCAGGTCTCTTCCAATTACTGTTTTCATGGAATATCATTTCCCATCCTTTTACTTTCAATCACTTTGTGCTTCTATACGTAAACTGAATCTCTTACAGACAACACAGAGATGGATCATGCTTTTTCATCCAGCATGTCAATCTCTACCTTTAATAGGGGACTTTAATGTATTGACCCTTAAGGTAGTAATTAAAAAGGAAAGATTTAATTCTGCTGTTTAGCTATTTCTTTTCTGTATGTGCTTTTCCTCAATTACACTATTACTGCCTTTTTTAGCTGCTGTTTTGAGTGTACCATTTTGATTCCCTTCTTTATCTCTATATTTATTTAGTGTTTACCTTTGTAATTACAATTAATATCTTAAACTAATAATACCTAGTTCCACTAGTACCAACCTAATTTCAGCAGTATAAAACTCTCTACTCCTATATATCTGTCTCTCTTCCTTTATATTGTTATTGTCTCAGATTACATCTTTTTTCAAAAAAGATTTATTTATTCATTTCTCTCCCCTTACCCCCCACCCCGGTTGTCTGTTCTCTGTGTCTATTTGCTATGTCTTCTTTTGTCCGCTTCTGTTGTTGTCAGCGGCATGGGAATCTGTGTTTCTTTTTGCTATGTCATCTTGTTGTATCATTTCTCCGTGTGGGCAGTGCCATTCTTAGGCAGGCTGCACTTTCTTTCATGCTGGGTGGCTCTCCTTATGGGGCGCACTCCTTGCGCGTGGGGCTCCCCTACGCGGGGGACACCCCTGCGTGGCATGGCACTCCTTGCGCGCATCAGCACTGTGCATGGGCCAGCTCCACACAGGTCAAGGAGGCCCAGAGTTTGAACTGTGGACCTCCCATGTGGTAGATGGATGCCCTAACCATTGGGCCAAGTCTGCTTCCCTCTGCCTTTCTTTTTGTTCATTTCCACATCACTTGTTCGACCAACCTTCAGCACAGCTACTCCATCTAAAAATTTTACTAAATGTTCACAGTTTTTCCTTTGAGTATTTACTAGTTGTGATATCTAAGTGCTCAATGATTTCTTGAAAATGTTTTTCAATTTGAACTTTACCTTTTCCTTTCAAGAGCATGGCATCATCTTTGGTCACAATGACCTTTCCAACTTCTCCCAAATTATGAGGCCAAGCATCTTGAAGGATTAGATTCAACCCCTTTTTTCACCAAACAGCATACCACTAACAGCAATAGCCATGTCTTTAAGCTGGTTTTATTGTTGCTAAAACCTGGAGCTTTGACAGCTACAACCTGAAGACCAACTTTCAGCCTATTCAGAGCAAGTGTACTTAAAGCTTCTCCATCAACATCTTCAGCAACTATGACCAAGGGCATTGTGAGCATTGGCAATTTCAAGAGCAGGTGCAATGGATTGCACGCTAGAACACAGGCATCCTGGAATTCACATTTCTGACCTTCTGATGTATTAAAAAAGTATGGAGAAATATAAACCCAATCAAATTTTATGTCTTTAATAATTTCTAATTCAATGTTTTTCTATCCTTTACTATGATGACACCCTTTCTTCTAACCTTTATCATTGCATCAGAAATGATGCCAATTTCTTTGTCTCCGTTTGCAGAAATTGTAACAACTTGAGCAATTTCTTCAGGGGGTGTCACAGGTTTAGACAGGCTTTTTTTTAAAAAAAAGATTTATTATTTCTATTTATTTCTCTCCCAACCCCCCCCCCCCATCCCCCACTGCCTGCTCTCTTGTGTCCATTTACAGTGTGGTCTTCTGTGTCCACTTGCATTCTCAGTGGTACCAGGAATCTGAGTCTCTTTTTGTTGCATCATTTTGCTGCGTCAGCTCTTAGTGTGTGTGGCGCCACTCCTGGGTGGGCTGGGCTTTTTTTGCATGGGGTGGCTCTCCTTGTGGGAGCACTCCTTGCATATGGGGCTCCTGTGTAGCATGGCACTCCTTGCGAGTGGCAGCATTGGGTGTGGGCCAGCTCACCACATGGGCCAGGAGGCCCTGGGTTTGAACCCTGGACCTCCCATATAGTAGGCAGATGCTCTATCAGTTGAGTTAAATCAGTCCCCACCCCCCTTTTTTTTTAAAGTTTGTATGTGTTCTGACTCTCTACCAAATGTTACAGTGTTATGAATAGGCAAATTATTTGCTTAAAGCAGTGATCATATTTACAGAATTATAAAGAAAGAAGTGATGGGGAGGGGGTCAAAATAACTTGTATTTGGCCTTCAATGAGAATTTGTGCTCTAAAACAAATTTAATTGTTTCTACAGTTTGTCTTTTCTTCAGAGGCCATCCCTAAAAACTAGCTGGAGCTTATTTAAAACAGAAGACAAAAACAAAAACAAAGAAACAGAAATCTTTTCCAGGGAAAATCACACATCTGTCTTTCAAAAAACCCTTTAGTGTGTGATATTTGCTTTTTCCTTTTTACTTAACCTAACAAATAGGTGGTTATGCATCTCACTGAATTTCAAATTTAACAAACTCGTGAAATTCTATTAGCAAAAAAGAAAAACTTGGGAAATTTGAAATATAAAAAGCTCCTACTTGTGACAAATCTCTCATAATGAATTTATCTTAAGTCACTTAAGTTACTGTAGCAGTTTGATATGGTTATGATTTCCAAAAATATATACTGGATTATGTTTGTAATCTGGTCTGTACCTGGGTGTGATTAAGTTATGATTAGGGCTTTGATTCGGCCATGCCATTAGGGCATTGAGTTCCTTCCCCTTGGAAGTAAGCACACAGAGGAAAGAGAAGCAAGCCTCAGGAAGACAGGAACCCTGAGCCCAGCAAGAAGCAAGAAACCTGGAAGAGAGGATCCCAGGAAGCTTGAACCCTCACAGACATCAGCAGCCATCTTGCTCCAACATATGAAGATGGACTTTGGTGAAGGAAGTAACTTATGCTTTAGGGCCTGGTATCTATAAGCTCTTGCCCCAAATAAATACCCTTTATAATGGCCAGCAGATTTTTGATATTTTGCATCAGCACCCCCTTTGGCTGACTAATACAGTTACTAAATCTTCTGGTATCATAAATCAGCATATACAACAATTACCCTGACAAGCGGGTTGACATAAACTTGGGAAGGCTAACATTTAGCAAGTTACATAAAGGTCATATGATAAAAAAAAATTTATTGACAACATCAAATGCTGGCAAGGATGCAGAGCAACACACTCTCACTCACTGCTGAAGGGAATGCAAAATGGTATAGCAAGTTTTGAAGACAGTTTGGTATTTTTGTACAAAGTTGAACATAGGCTTATCATACAATCCAAAAATTGCACTCCTAGGTATTTATCCACTGAGCTGAAAACATGTGCACACAAAAAACCGCATGTATATATTTATAGCAGTTTTTTTCATAATTGCCAAAATCTGGAAGCAACCAAAATGTCCTTCAACAGGTGAATGGATAAACTGTGGTTAAGTCCGTATAATGGACTATTATTCAATGGTAAAAGAAATGAACCATCAAGCTAAGAATACACATAAGGAAACTTAAATGCATACTTCTACATGAAAGAAGCCAGTCTGAAAGGGTTACATATTACACAGTTTTGACTACATGATATTGCAGAAAAGGTAAAACTATAGAGATAGTAAAAAGATCAGAGGCTGCCAGGGTGGGAGGGAGGAGGTTTTAGGAAGGGATGGAAAGGTAGAGCACAGGGAAATTTTAGGGCAGTGAAACTCCTCTGCAAGATACTATACTATCATATGTTTTTCAAAATGTATAGATGTGTATAAAACAAAGAGTGAGGCCTAATGTAAAATATGGATTTTAGTAATAACAATGAATCAATACTGTTTCACACTATTGCAAGATGTCATTAGTGTAACATTTGTTATAATTGTTAATTATTGTACAATATTTCTGTAAATCTAAAACTGCTCTAAAAATAAACTAAAAAAGATTTATCAATTTTTTTGATGATTCTTCTGTCCATAAACATTAATTTTTCAAACTCTATACTTTGTAATAATCTAGAACTTACAGCACAGTTGTAAAATAATACAAACTCCATATAGAGAATACCACCATAACCTCACCCCCCAATGCCCAGATCCACTAATTTTAACATTTTGCCTCTTTAGCCTTCCCTCTCTTCCTTCCACTTTCCTCTACCCCTCTCTCTCCCTCCTGCCAATTTCTTTCTTTTTCCTGGATATTTAAGAGTAGATTGTATACATCATACTCCTTGAACACATAATACTTCCATGTACATTTCTTTTTTTTTTTAAAGATTTTATTTTATTTATTTAATTCCCCCCCTTCCCCAGTTGTCTGTTCTCTGTGTCTATTTGTTGTGCTTTGTTTCTTTTGTCCGCTTCTGTTGTGTCAGCGGCACGGGAAGTGTGGGCGGCGCCATTCCTGGGCAGGCTGCACTTTCTTTCGCGCTGGGTGGCTCTCCTTACGGGGCACACTCCTTGTGCGTGGGGCTCCCCTACGCGGGGGACACCCCTGCGTGGCAGGGCACTCCTCGCGCGCATCAGCGCTGCGCATGGGTCAGCTCCACACAGGTCAAGGAGGCCCGGAGTTTGAACTGCAGACCTCCCATGTGGTAGACGGACGCCCTAAGCACTGGGCCAAGTCCGTTTCCCATGCACATTTCTTACAAACAAGGTATTGCCATGTTTGTTCCAGCATTCTATCTATCCATCTATTTCTCTCTATATTAATCTATTTTGTAAACATTTGAGAGTATGTTGTATACATTTAAGACTTCCATGTGCAATACCTAAGAACAAGGACATTCATTTATGTAATTGCCTTAAGTGCAGTTATCAAGTTGAAGAAATTTAACATTAATATAAAACTTACAATCTATATTCCACATTTTATTATGTCCCAATATCCTTTTTTTCTTTTTTTTGTCTTTATTTTTTAATGTTATATTAAAAAAATATGAGGTCCCCATATACCCCCCAACCCTCACCCCACTCCTCCCCCCATAACAACAACCTCCTCAATAATCATGAGACATTCATTGCATTTGGTGAATACATCTCTGAGCACTGCTGCACCTCATTGTCAATAGTCCACATTATAGCCCACACTCTCCCACAGTCCACCCAGTGGGCCATGGGAGGACATACAATGTCTGGTAACTGTCCCTGCAGCATCACCCAGGACAACTCCAACCCCGAAAACGCCCCCACATCACATCTCTTCCTCCCACTCCCTACCCCCAGCAGCCACCGTGTGGCCAATATCCTTTTGAGCATTTTCTCCTCCATTTGTTGAGCTCATCTAGTATCTGCATTGCATTTAATTGCCATTATCAATTTAGTTTCTCTTTCTTTCATTTTTAAAATTGTGGAAACATATACACAACATAAAACTTCTCATCCTAATCCCTCCCAAGCATACCATTCAGTGGAATTAATCACATTCACAATGTTGCAGTACCCTCGCCACTCACCATCCATTACTCTAACTTTCCCTTTATTCCAAACAGAAACCTTACACTCATTTTGCATTACCTTTCCATTGCTCCTACCCTTAAATCCCTTGTAACCTGTACTCTACTTTCTGTCTCTATGAGTTTGCATATTCTTTGCTATTTTCTTTGTGGTTACCATAGGTCTTAAATTTAACACCCTAAATCTATAACAATCTAGTTAATTTTGATACTAACTTAACAACTTCAACACCACACATAAACTATGTCTCACATCTTTATGGAGTTCCTGCTACAAATTACTATTTATACATTATGAGTCCAAAACCATTGATTTATCAGTTTATTTTATGCATTTGCCTTCTAGATTTTGTAGGAAGTGAAAAGTGGAGTTTACAAACAAAAAACAACAGCACTGATATTTATATTTACCCATGCCATTATCTTTGCCAGAAATCTTAATTTCATCATGTGGCTTCAGTCAATTGTCTAGTGTCCTTTCCTTTCAACCTGCAAAACTCTCTTTAGCATTTCTTACAGAGCAGGTCAGTGGTGATGAAATCCTTCGACTTGTGTTTATCTAGGAATATCTTACTTCCTCCCTCAGCTTTTTTTCAAATGATCAACGTATTTTCTTTCTCCCACAGTGTTTTTTTTTGTTTAATAATTTTGAATCTTTTTTTTTTTTTCAGGAGGTATCACGGTTTGAACCCAGGACCTTGTACATGGGAAGCAGGTGCTCGATCACTGAGCTATATCTGCTCCCTTCCCATAACTTCTAAAATAGAAACACTCTGTAATTCAGTCACAGTCTCTACTTCCAGGTAACTTGTTCATTGGGTCTCAAGTCCCCTTTAAATGGTATGCTCTTGTTCCAGAAAGCAGTTAACTTCATCCTTCTCTCTGTCTAAATAACATCCAAAGACAAATCCCATAGGGACAAGTATATGAACCCAGTGGTCCCATACAATCTGAAGTAAATTCACCATGATTTCAGCCATCCTGATGCCAACAATGACCCCAAGACCAAGGGCAGCTGTGAGCTCAGCCACGGGCATAGGTGGAAGGTGCGGCCTTGGGACCTGCATGGAAGGGAGGGGTGGCACCAGGAAGTCGTACTTTTTCTTCCTCTTAATGTATGAACCTTCTCATTCTTATTTTAGCTTTAAACATCAGAAATATATTTAAAATAAAACCTCAGCCGCAGGTGATGGGATTTTTTGGTGGAAGAGCCATCTCCTTCCTATAGCTTCCCCTCTTTCATTTTTGAAAGCTAGTTTTGTGGGATACAGAATACTTGGGTGGAAATTTTTTGCTTTCAGCACTTTCAATATGTATTCCCACTGCCTTCTGACTCAACAATTTCCCCTGAGAAATTGGCACTTAATCTTATTGAGACTCCCTGTACATTACACATTGTTTCCTTCTTGTGGCTTTCAGAATTCTCTTGTTATCTTTGGCATCCTAGTTTGATTATAACATGGCATGGTGTGGGTCTATTTGGGTTTATCCTGTTTGGAGTTCAATGAGCATATCTGATGTATATATTCATGTCTTTTCTTAAATTTGGAATGTTTTCAGTCATTATTTCCTTGAATATTTTCTCTGCCCCTTTTTCTTCTCTGAGACTCCCACAATATGTATATTGGTGCACTTTATGGTGTTCCACAGGTTTCTCAAGCTCTGTTCACTTTTCTTTATCCTTTCCTCTTTTTCCTCCTCAGAGTGGACGATTCCAATTGACTTATTTTCAAGTTCACTGATTTTTCCTCTGCCAGCTCCAATCTGGTGTTGAACCCCTCTACGGAATTTTTAATTTATGTTACTGTGGTCTTCAGCTCTGGTTCCTTTCTATAATTTCCATTCTCTATTGATATTCTCTTTGGGTTCACTTATTGCTTTCCTGGTTAACTTTAGTTCTTTGTCCATATTTTCTTTTAGTTCTTTGAACTATCTAAACCATTTTTTAAAAAGTCTTTGTCTGGAATGTCCCAGGTTTGATCCACATCACTGATGGAAAATGGAACTTTTGTTCTGCTATAATCTCTAATTTTTCCCATTGATATTCCACATACTTGACGAATAGTCAATACACTATCATATAGGAATGGATTAAATTGAATTGAGATCCTTGTCTTAATGTCATCGATTGTTATTATTACAGGCATAAAAAAGAATGTAAAATATTCATTGGCTATGTTTTCTGTTAATTTATCAGCTAAACCTTTTTTTTTTAAAAAAAGGTGCTAGGGCTGGAGATTGAATCCAGGACCTTGTAAGTACAAATCTGGTGCTCAACCATCGAGCCACATTGGCTTCCCTGAGTTGATTTTTTCATTTGTTTGGTTGTTGTTTATTTTTGTTTTTAGGCGGCACCGGGAACCAAACCCAGGACCTCCTATGTGGGAAGTAGGTACTCAATTGCTTGAACTGCATCTGCTCTGCTACAACTATCTTTTTATGGACAACTAGGCTATAGATATTCACATTCATTTATGTACAATTTAAAAATTCAGAAAGTTTTGCAAAAATCCAAAGATTTTAACTAAATTTGCTGTAAACACATGTAGTAGCACAACCTGAGTTGATTTACTGTGACAATCCATATCTTTCACAGCAGAAATATTTGTGTTTGATTACAGGATGCTTCTCTAGAACTGAAGGTGTTATAAAGTAAAGAGAGTATATAGACCATATTACCTTTATAAAATTAGAAAAATTCTAAATTCTGAAATACATATAACCCCAAGGGCTTTACATGAGGGACTGCAGACCTAGTTAGGTTCTGTGTTACTATTTCTTTAGTAGTGTGCAATATTGTACATATCCTGTAGCAATCCAATATTTTAAAATCATATTTTTTGGAGGGCAAATCTTTAACTTTAGACTCCTTTTTATGGCATACTAGCAGGTAATCAAGACTCCTAGCAACATAACCCAGAGAGTTAAAAGAACATATATGCCTTTCCCCAATTTGGGTAGTTCCCTGATCTACCTAAGTCTGAGATAGGTATTCTTCCTAAATGACACAACAGTACCTCCATACTTCCCTACTGTAATTCTTACTTACTTATACTCTATCCCTTACCCATATCGAACTATAGGTTCAGTGATGGCAAGAACTGATTTTTTAAATCTTATTTACTGTGATTACTGTTTTCTACCTCAGTGCTTGGTGCATAATAGGCAACTGACTAAAATAATAATTGAATTAGAGAGTAGAATAAATTTATAAGCTTCAAAAAATTTTCTAAGTACCTATAAATAATTCAAGACACTTCAGAAAAATGTAGGTACTACTCTCTCAATCTTCAACTACTCATTCCATTATTTAAAGCTATCTTTAGTCTGATTTCACCAAAATATTTTAGCATTTGTCAACTGCAATAATCGTATGCTTATTATTATTTCTTTGAAAAGTTATTTTTTAGTAATTTTTCATGCTAATGGTAACATTTGTCTTTTCAAAATAAACTTCAGTGTTCAAATACTGATATTTTACTACTTGCTTTTTAATGAATTTTGATTGCCACCGAATTGAAAAAAAATTATCATTAACAGCATTAGCATCATCATCAATGACAAAGAGATCTTGAGGCAGGCTAGTCATAGGGAATGGGAAGATGATTGGCAGAAAAACATGGCTGTGAAACATGTGGCCATGGAACCTGCCAGAAACCCTCCTGAGAGAAAGAACCCCCACCAGATGGCTGCTGGAAGAATTCCACAACAACTTCCCCCACGCCCCCAATTTAGAACGAGAGTTCATCTGGAATTAAGAAAAACCATGGATATTCCCAAGGGGCCTTATCATTGAACACCACCCACCCCACCCCCCTTCAGCCTGGGAGCTAACATATGGAGTAATCAATCAAAACAGCAAACAATTGGGACCCTTCCCCTGAAAATTAGCAAATGGGAGAAATAATTAATGGCTTAAAAAGCAAGCAACTGCAGAGGCCAAACTGGCCCTTTTTTTTCTTCTGCCTGGAACAGCCCAAAAGTATATCTGGGAACCCATAATCTGTTATTTTCTCCTTTTCTCTACTTTCCTTAATAAACTACTGGCCTAACTAAACTGGCATGTTCTTAAATTCTTTTATGTAACATAGGCAAGAACCTAGAGAAAATCCAACAACAATCTGAAATACAAAATCTCTCTATTGATACTCTCTTTGTGTTCACCTACTGTCTTTTTAATTTCCTTTAGTGTTTTTGTCCATGTTTTCCTTTAGTTCTTTGACAATTTTAGGACCATTTAAAAAAAAAGGCTTTTTCTAGTATGTCCAGGTCTGCTCCTCTTTGTTGATGGTTTCTAATGCTTTAATCTTCTCCTTTGCCTGGGCCAGTACTTCGTGTTTCTTTGTATGCTTTGCCATCTTTTGGTGAAACCTGGAAATTTTGGTATTTTAAAGAGTTATAACTGAAATTTAGACTCTATGATGTCTAATTTCCTTAAGCTTGTATCCAGCTAGTGGTATGACAGAGTTTCCTTGAATCCCAGGAGCTAATAAAAAAAGGAGGAAAAAAAGTAAACACTTTTCTTGGTCTTGCTGATTGACCTGTACAGGTACTCTCCTTCAGGGTTTATCCACACAATGGGTTGTATGAGAATAGCTCAAAGCCAAAATTTAGTAGCCTCTTTTATCCTTTCTGTGCATGCATCTTGTTTTGGGCATGTGCATGTGGCCTTAGGAATTGCCCCAAGAACACGGTTACAAATGTTTCCTCTTCCCTAGGAAACAGTTACCTCATGGTCTGGCACTGCAGGGTCCTACAGCCAGCAATTCTTTACGTCAGGCAGCATGATTTGACTTCTCTCCCACAGTATACAGCTTCTCTGAGCTGCTTTCTATATGCAGGACAAGTTCTGGGACAAAGAGTCCCTCAGACCACCACCAGAGAGACTGGGTTAGACATACATGCTTCCAGCATGTGCACTGGGGTTACACTGTTCTCTCTGTAACCAGGGCCAGGGATCCTGACTACAAGTGTGGGCATGGCATGCCAGTGAGGGGTGGGAGAGGGGCCAGCATGCTACTACAATATCCAGTTTTGTTTTTTTTTTACATTTTTTATTGTCTTTTTTTAAAAAAGATACATAGATCACAAAAAATGTTACATTAAAAAATATAAGAGGTTCTCATATAACCTCCCCCCATCACACACATTAACAACCTCTTTCATCACTATGGCAATGTGCGCTATGGGTTGGAGGCTCTTTGTCTCTTCAGAGATAACCTTAACCTAAACTGTCTGTCCTGACTTGTGGGTGTGAAATGGTAAGAGGCTGCAGTCCTGCTCTTGGTGACCATGGCAATGACTCCAGTCCCAGGAGGCAATTTAGCAATGCCAACTCTATATACCTACCAGCCAGTCCAGGAAAACTCTGATGGTAGTGATGCTGAAACTTAAAGGAACTTGGACTTGGCCTCGAATGGGAAATATAATATAGCCTGTGCATAAATTCAAAATCATCTAGTTCTGTATCCAAGTGTGCCTAGTCTCTAGAAACCCAGTTAAGTGATATGGGTTTTGAATGTTCAGAAAGGATGTAAGACTGAATGTGTATTCAAGGTTGCATCCAGACATAATGTGGGCAAGATGCTAATTCAAGCTCACCTGAGGTGTGAGCGATATGTTAACTCAAAACCTACCTGGTACTCAGGCAGAGACTTAACTAACAAAGAAAGCAGTTTTCTTTGATAAAAGCACCATTTGCCTCCCCACCCTGTATAAAAGGAACTTGAAAATCTTGTTCGGGGCTTGGGTTTGAAACAGAAAGCTCTTGAGTCCAGCTGGCCATCAACAAACCATTTTTCCTTCTCAATATCATTCCTGAGTCCTGGCCTTTCTATGCATAAATAATTGAACCTCTCTGAAATTCTACAACATTTTTGGGAGCTCGTCCGGGATTGCAAACAAAGGCCAGAGATGGTAGCATTTTGCTGCCCCTTCCAAATCCCCGAGGAAGCCGGGAGGACTTGGATGAACCCCAAATCTGGGCACCCCTGGATTAAATTTAATCCAGAAAAGATGTGGGCTCCACCAGAATCCTTGACAAAAATAAAGGGCAATGGAAGGTCTGAAGAGAAAGATTCTGGGAACGAAAAAGAACTCTGAAAATGGAAGAAGGTAAGACTTCCCGGGTGAGCACAGTCTGGAGAACCCTAGCTTTAACTGCTAGGGAGGGAGGCTGATCACCTCCCGAGAGAACCCTAGTAGCCCCAGAAAATTGAGGGGAAGCATTTCTCTCTAGGTCTGGAAAAAAGAGGAAAACCAGAGAAAAGCCTGGTGTTTTGGGTTTGTCTAACTGCATGTTAGAATCTGGTACTGGTCTTATATCTACTGAAGGAGTGGAGGCTTGAGTATAATAAGAAGGGATGTTTATTGGTTCGAGTCCTAACATCCTGGAAATTGGTCTGGATTAAAAAAAAAAACTTGGTTACAGGAAAATGGATCCACTTTTCTAGTGAAGCTTGGTCCGGGTGTAAAGTTAAACAGTGAAAAAGGTCTAGCTGGAATCTTTTGTTATGGTGCTGAATTGTGAATGAATTGTCTTCATACCAGATGTTAATGTTAAGTGTTCTCTCTAAGGTTTGAGATGGCTGCGGGGGCAGCCATGTGGAAAATATATATATAAAGAACTTGTGGGTCAGATTAGTGACCTTTGTGCTTCTGTCTGTGTCAGCTCAATGCTGGTGATAGAGTTGTGTGGTTATGTAAAGTGGAGGAATTTAATTGAGCTGTAACCCTCCCTTGCCATTGGCAAGGGGGTGAATTGATTATGGGGCAATACTGTGGAGTCTGGATGTTTGTGCATGCCCTGCTGCCTTGTCTCTGGTCCACCCCTTTGCCAGGGCTGGGGGCTGTCTGTGTCTGTGCCATGCACCCGGGTTTGTTGGGGCTGCCCCAGTCAGGGTGGCTTGGTCCTCAGGAGGGGTGCCGAATTTGAGTAGGTTCTTTCTGCCCATTTTGGCAGAAAGCTGGAAAGAGGGGAGCGGCTTGCCCCTTTCCAGTGAGTCCACACCTTCTATTCATAAGCCACATTCCTATTTGATTGTTGTGCACCCGAATGCCTGGAAGGGGAGAGGTGAAGGGGATGAAAAGCAGGATCAAAATAAATGCAGTAAAGTTCCCTCCCTAGGGTGTCAAAAACTGAAATACATTTACATTCTGCCCAGGCTCTTTACTTTTCTGAATCTCTCTCTCTCTGTAAAACCGTAGAAATACTTTGAAATGTTTTAAAACTGTAAAGTTGTCTGAAGAAAGGAGGCTATCGCTTGAAACAATAGACCTCTAATCACTTGATAGCCTTTTCAATGGTCTGGCTGGGAACTTCAGGGTTGTGAGACTACCGAAGAAAAAGAAAAAAAAAGGAATGAAATGCCACTTTGAAATCTGTGTTTGGCTTTTGTCAGTTGCTGGCACCTAAGAATTCATGGTAAAAACAGGTAAAAACGTAGTTTAAATTAAATCTTTAAATGCCAATACTTTCTTCCTGTTGAATTAAATGCATAATTGCAGGTGAGAATTTGTTCCATTACTAAGAAAAGGCAGGACTTCACAGAATTGTTACTAATAAAATTCTTGTAGCTTAATTAATAAAGGTATCCAATTCACCTTAAGGTTAAAAAAATTAATAAAAACTGTAACTAAGAGTTAAGATCATTAATAGATGCATTTACATTATAAAACAGCAGAAAGATAATAACCGAAATAACTGGGTAAATTTAGCCTGAAACTATTATTGTAAGTGTAAATTCTAAACTAACCTTACCTTCCTTTATGGTTACGTCAAACCTAGCCTCACCCGTTGCCTTTGCCTATGGTTATTTCATAACAGCTTCTGCCCCTATAGCCCAGGGAAAGGCATACTTGGAGATATCCCTGCCTCCTGTCCTACTAGTATTAGTAACCCTGCTTTCTCTCATGAATCCAAGTGTAAACTAAATTGCTGCCTGGTAGAATACTTAGCCCTTGAAGTTATACAACCACTGGAGTTTTATTATCTCCAAGGACTGGGGGAAAAAAAAGGAAGTCTCCTACCTTAACTGTCAGTGTTCCTAAGAGTGGCAATTCATAGAGAAACCAGTCTGTCTACCTGAGGCTTCAAATAGCCTCAGTAAATATACATAGAATTAATCTTGTTGCTTATTGAAAATGCTGTTAAATTCAAGGTAAAAGATAAAGTTCTGAAACAGAAGAAAATTGTGTTAAAACATTGGGAACATTTTGCTTACAATCCATTAGTTAAGAAACAGAATTGTTGTGTAAATCTGCATGGTCATAGTGTAAAACCGCACAGTCATAGTGCAAATTAAGGAAAGTTTCAGGAGTCTTTGAAATGTTTTGCAGTCACACTTATTTTATAAAAAATGGAAGTTTTAAGTAACTAAAGTTATGTGTCTGTGTCAAACTATTCATGTCTGCCTATTTGCTCAAATTGTTGAGGTTAAATATGCATTTATATAAGTAATATATATTTTTGGAACTCAAGTTAAGTTAAACAGTGTATAAAATTATGCAAAATAAAAGTAACATCAATGAGTTGAGTTTCTGTGTCTAACTCTATTTATGTCTGCCCGTTTGCTCGGTGTATGTCTTCATACATCAGGATGATAGTGTCAAATTAATAAGTGAAAATTCTTAAAAGGGCTCTATTCAAATTGTTGAAAATTAAATATGCAGTTATATATGTGAATAATATTCCTGGAGCCCAAATTAAACTAAGCAGGATGGAAAGGTCATATAGACACCTAATTATAGGAACTATTGGGGAAGGGCCTCCTCTTTGCAAGAGCTTTGAGGGTAGGACTAGGTGTAGTATATTAAACCTATCTACTAAGCTGGGGAATTAAGAATCACTTTGCCCTGTAATTTCCCAGTTTAAACCTTTTATCAGCCATAAAATAATAGTAGTTAGTAGTTCTGTTGACAAATTTCAGGAAGTAAAAAAAAGCCCATAAAAACTATGGAGAAAACTTTCCTGGACTATGATTAAACAAATTAAGTAATTGTGTAATGTGTTTTGAAACCTGGTAGTTAGTATGCTTTTAAAAATTATTCATTTTCACAACTTAAACAAAGAAAAGAAGTTTTTAGCTTCCTGTAAGGAAAAAAGAGAACATTCCTTGCATAACTATAATGGTTTCAATTTTATTTAGCTTGGGTATAATCTCCCTTCATTTATAAAATACCCATTAAATAAATTAACATTATATGTACAAAATCTTTAGAGTAATAAAAATTATAAGTTCACGTTAATGAAATTAAGCTAAAGAAGAAAGATTGTAGATATGCTCTCTTAAATAAATAAAATAAATTTCTTTGGTTAGTAATTGTAATTTAATAAGTTTATTTAAATATCAGGTAACTAGTCAATGTTGTAGTCAATTATAAAGAGTTTGTAAAACATCTTCCAAACTGAAAACGTTTAAATAGTTCTAGTTCTAAAAGTCATTGTTAACTAAAAACTTGGATTAGTACTGGTGGCAAAGAATAACTTCATGATAATAAAACCTGTCAAGGCCACCACAAGGTGCATTTTTAAGTAAATGGTAATAAAAAGTTATCTTGATTCTATTGGGAATCTTCTGTTTTCAAATTAATAATGAAATATACTTTTTTCCCTCTATTACTAAAGTAAAATACCTACGATTATCTTAATAGTAACATTGTATAAGTAAACAGTCATTTGATATATGATGTGTTGCATTAAAGTGTTTAAAATATATATAAAAACAAGGAATAAATTTTAACATTGTCAAACTCTTTTGTGCATTCAAACCAGGCCTTGAATACATTACAGGTTGCCTCTCCATGTGAGTTATTGGCTAGGCTGGTCACTGGCCCCTCAATTAGAAATATTTGCTGTATCAGCCTCTGGTTCTGCTCCTGAAGTTGATGGAAACTACATTGCAGTTTCAAGCTCCTGCAGCAGCCAATGATAACTCAGTACAGCCAAGTGTACAATGGTTATCACCTCCAGACTGGCACTGTTCCATAGTGCCAGAGAGCACTATGCACCAGGCCGGTAGAATACTGGAAACTCTCTAGGATCAATGGTGCTACGACTTGCTCACTATGTGAAGAACATAGTAAGTGGAGCCATGATACCAGGATACTGTAAGTAAAACTTAAACACAATTGGCATTATGGCCTGCTTCCATGGAGAGATAACATATAAAGTATTACAAACCTGAAACTTAAAACTATTAATTGCAACTCTAAATCCTTATGCATTAAGTAATACATTAGTTAATATTAAGTGCTGTACTTTTATTCTGTACTAAATATATGCCTAATAATTATAACATTATCTTTTCTATTTTAGATCAAGTGCAAAAGTATATTAGACATGTTAAATTCCTGGTAAATTCATTTTCTAAACAGTTAATAAACATGTCTTTAGAATACGGTGGCAGTCTCAGCCAGGTTCAGTCAACTTACTATTCTACTGTACTCTACTCTGTAGCAAAAATGAGGCTTGCTTGCTAATAATGAGCCACCTATTAACAAAATTACCAGAATTGTACAATTAAAACCAAAATGTAAAAGAAAACCTTTATTCTGTAGTTCTGATCACTCCCACAGCTAAAAAAACTAAAAAATTTCCAACTTGGTGTACTAATCCTGAATGAAACCAATTGTCCAAAGGGTGCCAGTTCACCAGGAGCATCTGACAGAGCATGAGTGCCAATCATTAAACAGCTTGAAATGTGTCTTCAAACAAAGCTAAGTATCTATTGCAATTTCTCTCTGATAATAAATAACTTAGAAAAAAAAAAATATATATATACTGTTCCCATCAGCTTTTAAAAAGGGGTGCCATCTTTATATGCACCTGACCTTGCCTACCCCTGTAATCCAATGTCCTCTTTTAAAACCGGGTATTCCAAGATTTTAATTAAGTTTGTTTCTTTCAGAATGAGCATCGTATTAACCATATGAAAACTTCATCTAACTTCGTGGAGAAGGCCAGATCCATCTTCCTCCAGTTAAAATAAAATAGAGTTTTACACCTTGTTAGGCAATGACTACAGCCCATGGCCAGCAGAAAGCAGTTACAGAATAGAGATCATCTCCCTTCAGCACCCCTTTAAGATTAAAGGTATAAACTCTTTAAGAGTAGAACAGGATTGATAGATGGATCTGGAGCCTGGCTGGAGATCTCCGTGGGTGCCGGTGGCCCCGGGATGACTGCAGAAGGGCCCCTGCCCCATGATTCTACTGCCCAGAGTGAAAACTTCTAAACTTCTGGGAACAGGCTCCTGGATGCTACACTGAAAATTGATAAGTAATCAATCAAAACAACAAACACCCATCCACCTCACAGCTCCAACAATAATTATGCCAAAGCTTAGCAAGTTAAACTTTGGCATAAGGGGGGAAAATGATGTGGGCTATGGGTAGGGAGGCTCTTTGTCTCTTCAGAGATAACCTTAACCTAAACTGTCTGTCCTGACTTGTGGGTGTGAAATGGTAAGAGGCTGCAGTCCTGCTCTTGGTGACCATGGCAATGACTCCAGTCCCAGGAGGCAATTTAGCAATGCCAACTCTATATACCTACCAGCCAGTCCAGGAAAACTCTGATGGTAGTGATGCTGAAACTTAAAGGAACTTGGACTTGGCCTCGAATGGGAAATATAATATAGCCTGTGCATAAATTCAAAATCATCTAGTTCTGTATCCAAGTGTGCCTAGTCTCTAGAAACCCAGTTAAGTGATATGGGTTTTGAATGTTCAGAAAGGATGTAAGACTGAATGTGTATTCAAGGTTGCATCCAGACATAATGTGGGCAAGATGCTAATTCAAGCTCACCTGAGGTGTGAGCGATATGTTAACTCAAAACCTACCTGGTACTCAGGCAGAGACTTAACTAACGAAGAAAGCAGTTTTCTTTGATAAAAGCACCATTTGCCTCCCCACCCTGTATAAAAGGAACTTGAAAATCTTGTTCGGGGCTCGGGCTTGAAACAGAAAGCTCCGGAGTCCGGCGGCTGTCAGTAAACCATTTTTTTCCTTCTCAAAATCATTCCTGAGTCCTGGCCTTTCTATACGCAAATAATTGAATCTCTCTGAAATTCTACAACAATGGCACATTCACTGCATTTGGTGAATATATTTTGGAGCACTGCTGCACCACATGGATTATAGTTTATTGTAGTTTACACTCTCCCCCAGTCCATTCAGTGGGTTATGGCAAGATATATAATGTCCAGCATCTGTCCCTGCAATATCATTTAGGACAACTACACATCCTGAAAATGCCCACACATCACATCTCTTCTTCCCTCTCCCTGCCCTAAGCAACTACTGTGGCCACTGTCTCCACATCAATGATATAATTTCTTCCATTGCTAGAGTCACAATAGTTCTATAGTAGAATATCACTAAATCCCTCTAATCCATATATTTTTTTCTTACCTCCCCCCACCCTGAGCCTGTGTAATCCGTATTTTATTCCTTCATCCTGTGGACCCTGGGATGGTGATGTTCACTCCTCCTCTAAATCGAGGGGGTGCTTACATCCTACATGGCTGATATATGTGCTTTTCCTGCTTTCAGTTGTAGGCATTCTTAGTTCCCTGGTGTGGTGGTTGACCTTTTTTTTTTTTAAAGATTTATTTATTTACTTCTCTCCCCTTCTCCCCCGCCCCAGTTGTCTGTTCTCTGTGTCTATTTGCTACATGTTCTTTGTCCACTTCTGTTGTTGTCAGCGGCACGGGAATCTGTGTTTCTTTTTGTTGCGTCATCTTGTAGTGTCAGCTCTCTGTGTGTGCAGCGCCATTCCTGGGCAGGCCACACTTTCTTTCGTGCTGGGCGGCTCTTCTTACGGGGCGCACTTCCTGTGCATGGGGCTCCCCTACATGGGGGACACCCCTGTGTGGCACGGCACTCCTTGCGCGCATCAGCACTGCGTGTGGGCCATCTCCACACGGGTCATGGAGGCCCGGGGTTTGAACCACGGACCTCCCATGTGGTAGACAGATGCTTTAACTACTGGGCCAAGTCTGCTTCCCATGGTGGTTGACCATTTTCACCTCCCTGTTAGCTGACCTGGGTAAGTCCAATGAACGGGAGAGTAGGTATTGCAACTCTGCTGAGGCTCAGGACCCAGCTGGCACATGGCCAGTCCAGAGATTCAAGTCTCCTGAGTATACACCAACCCCAGCGCCAATCACAGGTTTGGTAAAAGTGACAGAAGAGGCATGTGTAGAAAGGTCACATCTGAGTCCAACTCCATCATATTCAGGAACACAAATTCCAAAGCAGGGCCCACTGACAAGGTACTGAACTCCAGAGCCATCTGCCATGACCGTAGAACCTGTGTGTCTCCGTAGCCCTCAGGAGCACCAGTACCTGGGGTTGTATTGACTTTGGCTGTCTCTGGGATCCTGCTGAGACAATTTTAAGACTTTATTTTTTTCAAAGATTTTTTATTTATTTATCTCTCTCCCTTTCCTCCCACACCCCCTGCCCCAGTTGTCTGTTTTCTGTTTCTATTTGCTGCGTGTTCTTGTCTTTGTCTGCTTCTGTTGTTGTCAGCAGCAAGGGAAACTGTGTTTCTTTTTGTTGCTTCATCTTGTTGTGTCAGCTCTCCGTGTGTGCGGCGCCATTCCTGGGCAGGTTGAACTTTCTTTCACGCTGGGCGGCTCTCCTTGCGTGGCATGGCACTCCTTGTGCGCATCAGCACTGTGCGTGGGCCAGCTCCACACAGGCCAAGGAGGCCCAGGGTTTGACGTCCTATCCACTGGGCCAAGTCTGCTTCCCTAAGACTTTTTTGGTAAGTACTCACCCTGTGTGGTGGTTTGGAACTGTATATGCCTCCCAAAAAACCATGTTCTCAAATTTAACCCATTACTGTGGGTATAAACCTACTGTAAGAAAGACCTTTGGATGAGATGAGGCTACTTCAGCTAAGGTGTGGCTCAGGGTGGGTCTTAATCCTTTTACTGGAGTTCTTTATAAACTGGATGAATACATGGAAAAGGAAAAGGAAAGCCACAGAAGGAAGAAGAAGAAATTAAGAAACCTGGAAGAGAAGGGTGAGACACTGCCATGGATCTTGCCATGTGGTAGAAGAGCCAAGGATTGCCAGCAGGCAGGTCATTGGGAAGAAAACACTGCCTTGATGATGCCTTGGTTGGGACATTTTTCTCAGCCTCAAAACTGTAAGCTGGTCCGTTAATAAATTCTCATTGTTAAAGTCAATGCATTTCATTGTACCTGCTTTGAGCAGCCTAGGAAACTAAAACACCCTGTTACTGCATTCCTCTAACTGTTTTCTGGAGCTTTAAGAAAAATATGTGTTTAAATTGCTACTTAAATAAAATTATATTTGAGTTTTTACTGCATTTTTGCTGTCATTATATGGTATAGAAAATGTGTGAAGCCAATATAAAATTCAATTACTAAGAATAAAATATTTATCAACAGGTCCCAGTTTCACTCCCTAAACGAGAAATATGATTTGTATCTATTAATTTACTCAAAGATACCACTAACACGTAGCTCTTCAGAATAATTACTTAAATGTATTCCTGGGATATAAACATTTTATTGTTTTACTACTCACTATATTCATTATTTAAAAAATTATGAGCACTACTACAACCAATTCCTACTGAACAATAAATGATGTATTCTATCAAAGTCAAATGTTTTCAAAGTAAATATAATCACAATATAACTTTTTTTTTCACCTTTGTGTTCATTCAGTTTGCTTATAGATACTGCATAGAGATGGTATTGTGTATATTACAACAAGATTTTTTTTTTATTGACTGAAGTTACAGAATATACTAAGCTTACTCAGTAAACTAGAAAAGTTAACTCTGGGATTGGTATCACAACAACTTGTAGAATACTTCAGAGCAAAATAATAATGTTAGCATAAGAAAGATAAATGGCATAAACTGGACTAGCATAAAGATCAATATTTAGAAAGTCCATTAACACAAACAAAATTAGGTTTTACAGTTGTACACCTTATCCATGATGAGAATCATATCTACTTAGTATTTTAAGACAGTTATTCTATAATAAACTATTAAATTTCTCCCTTTTGAAAATGTTCTCTTACTTGAAGACATGTAAAAAAAATCCTTGAACATTTATTTAATATGATGCAACATGTAATTTCTCCAGTAAATGATTCCTTTCTTTCAGTAACTTGTATCCTAATTTAATTAATTCAGGCAATTTATTTGGCTTAAATACATATTTATGGGGCTTTTTGGTTAATAAATAATGAAAATAATTTCAAATATCCTTTTCAGGAAATACATGTTTATTAAACAACATAAAAATGTGCTTAAATTGATAAGAGTAAAAAGGGTGTGCAAAAGTACACAAGGAAATTTTTTCTTCATTTTGTAATTTCAAAATTCATGGGAGTGGAGAAACATGGGAAAAATACAATTAACGTAATGTATGGACTATGGTTAACAGCAGTACTTTAAATATTCTTGCATCAATGCCAAAGATGTACTGTGTTAATAATAGGCAGGTATGGAAAAAATATGCCAAATGTGTGCTATGGATCATAGTTAGTGGTAACAGTCTGATGATATTATTTCATAATCTGTAATAAACATTCCACAACTGTGTGGTCTGTTGCTGAAGGGTAGTTTTATGGGAATTCTACACATGTGCTTGACTGTTTTGTAAATTTACAACTTCTGTAATAAAAATATATATTTTAAAAAAGTATGAAGAACTAGGATCCCTTAAAAAAATTCACAGGAGATCATGTAGACAAAGGTAATAATAACATCTTTATTCTGAGTTCTATTTTTGAGGCCAAGGCACGAATTTATTATTAAACTTTTTCCTTTTAAAATGGAAAAGTTTCAGGACTTCTGAAAACATATGAATGATCAAGGTGGAGGTTAAGCAAAGATCAGTGGAGCATGATCAAGACTCAGCTAAACATAGCTGGTGAACATATATTTTTATCATATTTTAATTTCTGTGTCTAATGAATCACTGAATACTTAGAGGAGGCACAAGGTATATTTGTGTTGAAATACAAATTAATAAGGAACAAAATAATTCTTTAAGTTCACTCCTATAAATTGTATTAATTTGATCTAACTTTTCACATCACCTATTTAGTAGTTATTACTTAAAAATAAGGGTAAAGAAAGAAAAACTTGAATAATTAAAATTTAATTTTTTTATATACTGGAGTCAATATCAAAATGACTACAACATGGTATTTGGGGAAATTATTCTAGTGAATGGAGGCTGAAAACCACCACTATTTCATTATTAAAGCAAAATGTTCAGAATTCCAAATATCACACATGCTTCTAGTTAATGGCATAACATGTTATTAACTTTTAAGCTACTTTCCTATCTATATTCAGACCCTAAACCAAACATAATATACTATTATAAAGTTTAATACATTTTTTCTTACATAGCTTAACTAAGTCAAACACCATGTGATGTTACATATTATGAATATTGAACACTGTATTTAAATAAAATGTATAAAGCAATGTACATTTAAATAATTATCTTATACCAATGTAAAAAGGATGTTTAAAACACTACCTAGAGGAATATATATATTACTGTTAAAAGGATTAAAGAGTTAAGAAAGGTTGGGAAACTTTGCTCTAACTTTAAGATTTTTGGTCAGCGTAAACCAGAAGCTTCAATTAATGATGGAGGAAGTGAGTGACCGATTTTTATACTGCCAAGTAAAAAGCAGCAAGCTAGAGTAACTGGTTTGTTTTATTAAGGTATCTTATTAAACTACTCAATATTGTTTTCATAGGACTTTAGATTAGTATTAAACTTAAAAATACAGGATTCTGTCATTCTTAACTTTCATAAAAGTCATATATAATTAGCAGTGAATGAAATTTCCAATGTCAACATTTCAAATTTTGATTAACAGGGAATTAATAAATCTTTTTCAAGTTTAATTCAAAATACTAGCAACATCCTTTGGAAGACTAAGAAAGATAATATATCAATGCAACTTCAAACTTCAGACTAAGCCTGGGCCTAAAAGTAGAAATAATATTTAATTTAATAATATGGCGTCATCACAGTCATTTCTGTACCTGATCTTTGATTCACAGAAATTGTATATTCTGAAACTGAAATAAACACAGGGTATAGAATGCCATCAGGAACACAGTATTTAATAGATATGATGACTGATCTACAGAGTGTGAAAGATAATTGAAAGAGAGATACAGCAACAGTTGACAAAGATGGGAAGGTGTTGACCATGAAAGGAGAAATAGGAATTCAGAAAGTTGCAGGCTTTTGTGGACAGTATATAATTAAAACCTGGCTAAATTCCACAGGTGGGAAGAACCACAATTGTTCAAATCTATACTGCCACTATCACTTCTGACTATCAGCTTGGGTAACATAGTAAGTTACAATTACTATTATTTTTGGAATGAGGATAAACTAGGAGTGGGCCCCCCCACCCCTGTCTCTAGTCCCAAAAGTGACTTTCTCATCTTTTATGAAGTAGAGTATTCATTCAGGGCCAGGGCTAGAATGAGGTTTTAAATAAAGATCTTATATTGAGTACAAAATTTAAGGGGATACTAAAAACTCAGTAATAAAGATAACTGATATTTTAAAGCAATGTTTTTAAAAATATAAATTAAATATGCTAAACACAACACAGAATTTGAAACAAAGAAAGGATCAGTACCTAGTCTAATGCTGACAAAGTCTCTAAGGTAAAACTTCTTTACCTTTTAGTATATTTCTTTAAAGGGAATTTTGATAAAATTTTAATGGTGTAGGCCTATCATTGACATAAGCACAGAATATTTGAGTTAGAAAAATTTCTAAAGTAATTTTTAATAATAAATCCCTAAACATTGTTTGATAGCATTGACATCCTAAATCCCCTTGTCTAAGCCCAATTTTTACTTTAAGCCTTAAACTATTGGTATATGTTAATAGTAACTTTTTTCTAAACTATTTAGACTGTTTCTAGCACCAAAGTAGCTTCTTTTAAAGCTGATAATGGTCCTTGCCTGAATTAGTTACACTGGCAATTATAAGGTGGTGATTTTTAAATTCTATCCTTCCATCTACATTTGTTTATTGTTTATTTTTTTTAAAGATTTTTTATTTATTTCTCTCCCCTTCCCAGTCCCCCTAGTTGTCTGCTTTCTGTGTCCATTCGCTGTGTATTCTGTGTCCTCTTGTATTCTTGTCAGAGTCACCCAGAGTCTGCGTCTTGTTTTGTTGCATCATCTTGCTGTGTCAGCTCTCCATGTGTGCGGCACCATTCTAGGGCAGGCTGCACTTTTTTCGAGCTGGGTGGCTCTCCTTATGGGGTGCACTCCTTGCACGTGGGGCTCCCCTACATGGGGGACACTCCTGAGTGGCACAGCACTCCTTGCCCACATTAGCACTGTGCGTGGGCCAGCTCATCACATGGGTAAGGAGGTCCTGGGTTTGAACCTTGGACCTTCCAACTGGTGGATGCCTTATCTGTTGGGCCAAATCTGTTTCCCCCATATATATACATTTATTAACTGGCATTTTAAAAAAGGTATTTTTGTGGACTGTAAAATTTTAGTATGCTACAACGAAATATAGTTCTTTCTTTCATATACAAATTGCCCCCAATTTTTTCAGTGGAAGGCTGGTTTCTATGTAAAAAGATATCCAGACTCACCTTGTACTTTGCCAGTCCCAGATCTAGAATCAGCCATTTTCCCAAGAAGGTTTAGTACTTTAAAAATGGGAAATGGTACTTAAAACCTAAAATCTGGGTACTTTTAAAAACAAAAACGTGTTCAATGCTACTAACACCTTATCAGTGGACAAAGCTAGGAAATATACAAATTTTTAAATCATGAGTTTATAATGATATTTCCAATTCAAATTAATATCATAGTTTCTTTTTCTTAATTCTATTTATTTGCAATGAACATCTTGGCACCTAATATTTATTTACTTATTTGCTTTACCCAAAAAATACATAAAATAATTTCAAAAATTAATTCCAACAGTACTGATTGCAATACACATTCAGCAAAGTTTAAGATTTCTTTGCATTTGTGTTTGTCCTTAGAATACATGCCACTAATGATGTACAGAGTACTGATTAAAAAAATACTTGAATTAATTATTTCCTCTATATAAGTATCTTATCAATTTGATATACAGTTAGGTTTATTTATTTCTACTTCTATTTACTTTCTGTGTTTTTTCTTTTTTCTTTTTTAAGGTGGTACCAAGGATGCAACCTGGGACATCATACATGGGAAGCAGGAGCTCCAACCACTGAGTTATACCTGCTCCCCTATTTACTTTCAGAGTTGGCTTTTTTATCTTTTTAAAATTTGATATGTAAAATATTTACAAGGTTCAAAACTTAAAACTATACAAAAAGGTATAATCAGAGAAGTTGCAATCCCATCTCTATGCCTGCATCTCTTTCCCATCAACCTCCAAAAATAATTATTTTCATTAGTTTCTGGTTTATCCTTTCTGTCCCCTTTATTACTACTTTTTACATAAAAGGTAGCATATTACATATAATTTATTTTTTAAAGTTGACAATATGCCCTGGAAATCACTTAATATCAGTTTATAATATTTTCCTTATTCTTTTTTATGGCTGAATTGTACTCTACCATGTTGATGTGCCTATAATCTATTCAATCACTCTCCTACTGATGAACATTTGGGTTTGCTATTAAAAGTAATACTGTAATTCTTATGTTGTTTCATGGTCATACAAGTATACAATCAGGATAGATTCTTTGAAGTAATCTTCCTCAGTCAATGGTAAATGCATTCTCTTCCATAAGGGATTTTTCATTTTGCATACCCATAAGGAATGTACAAAAATGCGCAGAACCCTTTTTATGTGATGTCCGAAATTCATGTGAAGAAACTTTTTCAAAAGTTACATGGTACTTATATCTGAGGCTAAAATTTTTTCTCCTTACTTAAACTGGTTCTAATGAGGTGATTATAATTTTTATTTTAAAATGTATATTGTAAGTAGAAGATATTTTTCAGTTCATGACATATTTATAGATTGTATAATACTTTTCAAATCACTTTCATGCACATGTATCTAATTTGATCTTCTTAGTCATGTTTTGAAATAGGTAGGGCATATAGTGTTAGGTTCATTTTATATATGAGGAAACTGAGAAGAAAAAGAATTTAATAACTTATACATACCTAGTTAATGATAGTAAATGCTTCTGTTAGTTCACTGATATTTCTACTAGATATTAAGTTGCCTCTCCTTTAATTTATAATTCCAATGTTTCAATTTATTATAGTTAGAGTCACTTGCTAGAAAAAAGAATTAGGAGTACAGATTTACTCACTGTATTTAAATCGCAAATAGCAGAAATAGGAAATTTATATTAAGTAATTTAAATACAAATTTTATGACATAAATGGAAGTTTATTTTTGATAATAAAACTTGATTTGTTTGGTTAAGCTCAAGAATTTCACAAACTAAAAAGTGCTAACCAAGTCTAATAATATAACTTATTCAGGAAAAAGACCATATTTAGTAAGATTTAGTTATGTATACCTTAGTATCAAGTTGAATATAGTGAATTATCTTTTAATACATAAACAATTATTATACATTTCTAAAAATCTTAGAAAATCAAATGAAAAGTAGCAAAAACAATTTCAAAACTGGATTAAAGTTCAAAAACTTCCTTTGTACTAAACAGCATTTTTTTGCATTCTCTAAAAGGTAAAAAAAAAAAATAGTTCTATTTCAAGTATAAAATGTTTTGGCTTAAATTTTTACTTCATTTGATTAAGTAGGAGAATCGCAAAATATATTTATCCTATCAAGTGAGCTTGAAGAAGATATCAGAGGACATTAACAAACTTTATAAATTGAGAGAACTCTGACAAGCAATAAAATCAGTGAGCAGAAATATATGCAATGAGTAGAACCTTAATTTTTTAAAGTAATGTAAACTGTTCACTGTAACACACAAGCTGCAGACTAAAGTTGCCATCTATTTCTTAAGTTGAAAAATAACAAAAAGACTTTAGACCCACACATAAAAGGTACTCTTTTCATCCTTTTCGGAGACAATGACCTGTATACTCATTTAAAAACGAACACCACATCTTTACGTTATTAAATCTTTGTTTTGATCTATTAGTATTCACCAAAGTGCCATTTTATAAAACCCCACACTGAATAGACAAGGCTGGAGGTGACCATCTGCAGCTTTAGAGTCTGCTTTTGAATTGATGAAAAGAGCTTTGTGTTTCATTGCCAAGTTTGATTCTTACAGTCATTAGGCATTCCCCTCGGATTGCATCAATGAAGCCTTACTCTCTCTTACACCCATGTGTTAAATTCTCTTCTCCTCTTGGTTTCCTTTGCCAGCTTTACTCAAGAATGACTATTGGTTCTTAGTCACATTATTCTCACAGCTGTGTTAAAAAGAGAGCATCAGAAAGTCTTCCTAAAACCCATATGTGTATCTGGTCAGTTCTCTGTCTTAGGGTCACCTCACATTGTGGTGTGATTATACAGAGATTCATTCTTGTTCTTGAACTGTGCTACTCTCATCATTCTGGGAAAGATTAGGCCCTCCAGTCAGTAGTGGAGAACGTTGTCTTGGAACAACGATGTGAAATATGTACAATTTAGCTCAGAAGGTAGATTAGTTTAACTTAAGGATCAGGATCCTTAAATCTATGCCATTTCTATCATTATGTAGTTTGTTATATAGCAAATGGTAACATAAAGAAAAATAATATACACTTTCATATGCTTTCAGGATATTGTTGTATACATATAGCAAAAGGAAAAGATAAATGATGATGCTCCAAGAACTATTCGTTTTTCAGTGTAAATGCTAAAGCAATTAAAAAATTAAAATGAAATTTAGTAAGCTCCAAAATACTGTTTAGGATGTAATTTTTGGAGTCTTATTTTCCACTTTTAGCCAGTTTTTCTACAGAAACATGAAAAAGTCATCTACAATAGTATAACTATTTTCCTTATACTTAGATTAATAATTGATGAAAAAAGTTTCTGTTGAGTTGTTCAAGAATAATATAATACAAGGAAAAAAGATGAGGAGATATACTTCAACTGCTAGTATCTACAATATTGTTAGAGAATGAATTTTTTCCTTTAAATATAAATGATCAAAAATTAAGTTTATCTAAGGACAATGCTTATGATTTCACCATCAAAAAAATTACACTGAAGTATTCTTTCATTCTATAAATTTATTGAGGGCCCAATATATACACGGGCAAATCACTGACCTAGTGGGGGAAAAACAAGCAAACATTAAATCTTAGAATCCAAAAGAAATTTGTATTTCTGCTTGCTTTTGGGTTCAATTCAGTTTTTTTTTCCAGTTAAATTTTGGGAATAAAATCTATACTATATAAAAGTTATACCTAGTAGGAGGGTTTAACAATATTTGTCTGAACAATTTAATTGTGTAACAGTATACATCAGACTTTAGACAAGGATACTGAAAATTTATTAAAATAAAACAAGATCCTGGTTTAAATAAAAATGTAGACATTTTCTATACTAACTGGTAGATCCAACCTATGTGTTTAAGGATAGATTGAGCAAAAGGGAGAAGTTCTGAGTGCATTATCAGATATAACACAGTAGAGTAACATACAAGCAGGAATGATGAAAACTTCTAAAAATCTGATTTCTACAATAGCTACTTTATTCTGTTCACTACTATAAAAATTCTAAAGTAAACTAACAATTAATATTGTTATTTTCCCCTAAGGAGTTCACATTACTTTATATATCTTATTTTCACAATTTCTTAAGTGATTCTTAGATAAAATGGATGAGTTCTCCTATTTTACCCAGGCGCTATATAAAACAAATAGAAGAATAGTAAGAATAATAGTAAGAAGGCCTATGATTGGAACTAAGAACAGAATCGAGGAAGAGGATAATTGTTAGCTCATACAGCCACTCCAAAGAAATTACATTTCATATATAAATATATATGGAAAATCACTTTTATGTCTTTGAGGTATAAGAACTCCTGTTTTTTGTTTTGTTTTTCTTTGCCTGTCATGTTCTAGTTAAAATATACATTATCATCATAAGTGGATTCTATTATTTCCTTAAAATGATAGAAACTCTGTCTCTGACTTAATCACTGTACCTCTGGGATTATTGAGAAATAATAGGATCCCCTGCATTTTAGTTAGTCCTAAACCAAGACAGTATGGATCTCTTTCATTTTAATTCTTCATTTTTCTTGCCTCTCTATTGTGCTCATTTGAAATATGTTTTATCTATCCTAGGATGTAGAAATGTATACTAGCCAAAAACTAGATCATTTATTGAAAGACAACTTCTGTAACTAAGAAGTAACTCAACTATAAGAAGCCAAAAGTTGCAATTTTGGTTTCTGCAATTTTTCAGTGCCTACTTTCATGCTTTCATTATTCAATCTATAAGGTTAATTATTACCGGGGTGTTCACAGAGAAAGTACAGATTTGTAGGGTTAGAGAACTCCTTTTCTTCTTTTGCCTAGATTCTTACTTTCTGTTCCGTTGAAATTTCTCAAATTCTGGGTTAAATTCCAATCCTAAAAAACCTACAATAATCTTCTCAAGAAGCAAGGAGTGAGCTAGACAATTGAAGCTATGTTTCTTCTTTATGTTAAAGTGGGATATTTCTTAAATTTTAAGTTGTAAGCCCAATTTCTTTAGCTTTTCTATATAAATGAATATAATTATATGCTTGCCAAACATGGGAGGTTTCTCTATGTATGAAAAAAACAGCTCTAAAGACATCTACTTTATACACTCAATGTATGAAAAAGGTGATCCATTATACAAATATATATAGGAATTGATAATATAAAATATATATCTTTGACAGAGTATAACAAGTCTTGTATTTCTTAAGTTAAAAATGTATTTAAATAATTTAAAAACATGTTTTATGATTCAAAAACCCAGAAGTTTATCATGTGTCCAAGAATAAGCATTAATCATGTCAAATGCTGCATATCTGATGACTGCTTAGGAGTCAACTGACCATATTCTAAATACAAATAACAATAAAGCTAAATCTAATTACATCTAAATTTAGAAGGTCCTTCCAAAGCTGACTTGGGAAGCCATTCGAAGGTAAACTATCATGGGAAATTAACTATTATGA